>NW_005871114.1:1011893-1049544 GCF_000147115.1 Myotis lucifugus
GAATATTTTCTCTTAAAAGCCCTGGATAACTTAGAAAACACACACACACACACACACACACACACACACCACACCACCACCACCACACATGTACACCCTCACACACACACACACCAAACCACCACCACACATGTACACCCTCACACATACACACATAAAACCACCACCACACATGTACACACACACACCGAACTATCACCACACATGCACACACACTACAATAAATAAACAATTAGACTTGCTTCAAATTCTAAAGAATATTTACTAAGGATAAGCCCTTAATGGTTTGGTTGACCAAAACCATTAAAAATAAAAAAGAGGTGTAAACCAAAGGTTCTTGCCTTAAGATACCACTGAATCTAATCTTCCTGCCTCTTCACTAGTAGCTGTGTGCCTCTCAGTGCATTCACTAGGCAGAAATTCAATCTGGTCACTAAACACGACCAGGTCCTTCTTGTCCCAGACCAACTCCTCCGAGCAGTGAACACAGCTTTCGGTTAGCCATTCCGGGGAAGGCAGGATCCGGAGCAGGACTGATGGGGAAACTGGGATGGTTGGTGGGAAGCTCCCAGGTGGGAGCAAGTGGAGTGAGTTGAAGTTCATCATGAGGACCTTCCGTCTGGACTGTGGGGTCCTTGCAAACAATCCGTGGCTGAAATTCCTTTTCTGTGGATGTGATTTTCTATCTCAGGATAAATGACACGAATGATGCTCTTTTAAAAGGAGGAGATATTTGTCAATGTCACAGGGTTCCAACTAGGGGAGTAAACTGTGAAAGGCTGGGAATGGAGGGGAGAAGCAGGGTCGCTGAGGCCAGAGGCCAGGGAAACTGCCCAAGATGCCAAGGCGTTAAATAAGGACGAGGGCCAAGTCTGCAGAGTGAGCGGTAGGTGAGAGACAGGAGGAGGATGAACCGGGAGAGGGCGTGGAGGGGTCTCAGCTTGAAGAATTGGGAGTTGGGAGAGGGAAGCTGACAGGCTCATTTCTGTGTAAGGAAGAGAGCGGGTGTGGTTTTGACAGGCTTATTATTAGGTACAGAAGGAACAGCACACAGGGGGTGCAGCAAGAGGGGAGACGGGAATGAGCTGGGCCCAGTCAGCGGGTAGCTCAGCCTAGAAGCAGCTGGAGAGAGGGAGGCTGGACCCTGACATGCAGCCTTGGGGTAACTCAGAGGGTCCCTCTTCTCTGGAAACAGGCACCTCCCCTGAAGCTTCAGCTCTGAGAGGGTGGAGAGAGAAAGGAGGGGAAAGAAGTGACAGACAGCCCCAAGTGAGGAAGAGAGTGAAAAGGAGAAATGAGAGACCAAACCGTTTTTTCCCCAAAAGGGGGTGCAGGCGGAGCGGCAGGGCCCCTGGTAACAACCAGAGCTACCTGAGGTCCCTGCAGGCAGGCCCTGGGCTAGGTTGCTTTACAAACACAGTAGCCCCTGTTTTTCCTGTAATTCATGCAGAGGGTCCAGAGCGTTCCCAGATCACCCAGGGCAATGGTTTGCTGAGCTCAGAATAATCAAGAGCTTCTTCATTTAACCACCAAGCTCAGTGGCTGCCCAGTTCACAGACTCACCCCTTCACCTCTTCTAGGTTCTGTTAATTCAGCCCAGCCAGGACCCCCAAAGCTCCACTGAGTGCACTTTCTGTAAGTGCCGATTCTTCACTCAGCCTCTACATGTGGGGAATATAGGCAGTTCCTGCTTCTTCTGTCTTCCTCTGTGTATTTAACGTGGCTCCTAAGAGGTTTTGCTTTTTCTAGTTAATTAAAAGAGAGAGAGGATCACTGAGATTTATTTCTGGAGTCCTGCAATTCTAACTTTACAACTGAATCACAGAAGAAGTATTTGCATTGTTCAAAGAAAACCAAGAAACTCGCCGAAACCGGTTTGGCTCAGTGGATGGAGCGTCGGCCTGCGGACTGAAAGGTCCCAGGTTCGATTCCGGTCAAGGGCATGTACCTGGGTTGCGGGCACATCCCCAGTGGGAGATGTGCAGGAGGCAGCTGATCGATGTTTCTCTCTCATCGATGTTTCTAACTCTCTATCTCTCTCCCTTCCTCTCTGTAAAAAATCAATAAAATATATTTAAAAAAATAAAAAAAGAAAACCAAGAAACTCAATATAAAATCACATCCCATAGAGATTTTAAAACACCGCATCTATCCTGGATTTTTCATTTGTGTCGGGGTGATGACTCAATCGGGGGGATGCCTCCTTCGAATGGATTCCCCTATCACACTTCCCACAAAAGAGCCTGGGGCAGAATTCAGCACCACCATCCACATCACGGAGCAGCTTGCCAGGCTGCGCCCGGGATAAAAGAGCTCACCCACAGCCTCCCCGATCAGATATTTCCTCCTAAAACAAGACGTGGCTGAGATAACCTAAGACTTAAGAACCATTTATTTTAAACCAAAAGATGGGCTTCCAAAGTGCTTATGTGAACGCCTGATAATGGGTAATGAAAACTCTGTCTTGTGGAGATGATTGTATGCTCCTTCTGCCTCTAGGAATGATTTTCTTTCTCCTTTCTTATCGCAAAGGCTCAGAACAAATTCTCATTGTTATTTGGAGAGAGTGTCCCAGTTCCTCTAGTGCCCTGAAAACACTGCAGCTGCAGGACGTTGGCATTATCGCCAAATGGAGAAAAGCCTGGAAATACCAGGCGGGGCAACAGGCCTAGGGCTCCCAGATCATCATTCCCAAGGCCCCTTTCCCTCTGCAGCCCCAGCCTCTCCCCGGGCAGGTGGGCCAAGCCCTGCAGCTCTGGCAGGTCAGAGGTTGGTGGTGGAATCTGCCCCTCCAGCTCTGCAGCCTCCTGGGGTTTATTTCTGAAAACAAAAGGGCAGTGTTTAATCTCTGCAGAAGCGAAGGCCAACCAGGTGGATAAAAATGTTAGGACAGGGGAGGAGTTTAAACATTTGAAATATCAATAGAGCAACCAAAAATAATAGAGATATGGCTTGGAAAAGGCAAGGGAAGAAAGGGCATAAACATTTATGGAGCATGGCTTCCTCTACTTCCCCTTCTTCCCAACCTCACACCACTGCCCCAGCCTGGACACTGCCAATTGCTCACTTCTACTAACTTACTCTCCAGTCCCACAGCCTCACCTCTGCCAGCCACTCTGTCCTCAACCCGGAGCCCAGGGAAATCTGCTGTACTGAGAGGGAATTCAGTTTTGTTTGTAGAAATGTTTGCCATCTTTTCATAAGATGAGCCAGAATTAAAAATAAGATAGTAAGGGTTCTCAAAGAGAAGCAGTCATTATAAGGCCCAAACAACTAGAACATTACAATCACTCCCTCTCAGTTCCACTAACAGGAACACAAAGGCGCCTGTACTGCCTTTCTATCCCAGTCCTGGGCAGTGAGTACTTGGGGAGGACCAGAGAAGTAATCCATCCAAGGCCATCTGGATAAGCAGAGGGCAGGACTGGGACTTGAACCCAGATCTGTTGGATTCCAAAGCCTACTCTCATTGCATTCTACTTCCTTTCTCGCTTATTGGACTAGTTATGGCCAACTTTTTCTCATCTCTGTTATCCCCACAGCTAGCTTTCTTAACATCCTGTGTGTGTCTACAGACAACTCTAGTAGTGGCTTCAGCCAGGACAGTTGATCTCGGGTTTGGGGTAGGCAGCTAACAACTCTGATGAGTAGTGAATTGGGTTATGACCAGCCTTGGCTATAGAATTTTGAATCCAGGCTCAACTTGGCCCACCAGTGGCCCTCCTAGTCTGCTCCCCTCCGTGTGTGTGTGTTTTTCTGTAGAATAATTTAAATGGCCACTCCCACCACCACTACCCACCACAGGTGATGAGTCTTGATATTCTAAGTCTTGAAGGTAAGTGGCAGAGCCAGTTAGCACCCATGCATGCTGCCTCTGCTAGCCCTGCTCCTCCTCCCTCCACCACCCAGAGATTTGGAAGTTTCTCTTCACCTTCCCAAACTAAATAAAAAGTCCACTAATCATTGTCCTATGGGTAGTATTCATAAATATCACTCCAAAACAAGAAAGCCAAAACACCAAAAGAGAGCAAATCAAACGCTTTGGCACCCACTTCCTTCCAAACACCAGCGCAGCAGCCCCTGGGAGCTCTGGGAGCATTTGGGAGGAGCTGACAAGTCCCAAATGACCAGCTCATGAATAACTCCCACTGTCTCATGCACCCAGCAGAGACATCACTAACATTACTCTTCTAATTATTACTCATAAAAATCTTCTAGGATTCTTTTTTAAGTTGTAAATGTTATGTAATAAATTATATTTTTGGGAGAAGCAAAAAGAAACCTTAGTTCTATTGATCTGGAAGTTGGCAAAATGAGTGCAGGAACACCTCCCAGGGAAAGTTTCTTCTCTGTGCAGGGGATTTAAACAGGTGTTAATATTTCCTTCCAGAAAACAGAATATATTAAGGTTTATATGAACCTGATGATTGCAGAGGCTTGGGTTCATGAGGTAGTTTATATATTGAGGTAATGTTTTGTAAGTAATAAAATGTGAATACTCTAACTTTCTGTTCTCAGGGTGTTCTGTGGGGAAAGGGAGGTCACTGTTGTCCTTGACCTTAAGACTGATCGCCTGATGAACTAACACATGCTGGGAACCTTTGATTCATGGTGTGCTGCCCTACCCTTCCCCCCTCTCCCCCACAAGCTTGCTTCAAGTACTCTAAATGGAAATTAAATTTTATTATTCAAGTTAGATGTCATTGTCTCTCATAAATTAACTAATAGCTGTAATAACAGGTAAGCCTCAGACTCTCAATGGCTTAACACAATTGAAGTTTATTTCTTGCTCATAGGTCATGTAAAATTCAGTTGGTGGTAATGGGACCAAGGTGGGCAGCGGTTCTGTTCCATGTAGTCCTTTAGGGATCCAGACTGCTGTGAGTTCTCTGCCATCTTCAGCACTTAGCCTCTAAGATTGCTATGGGCGTCTCCAAGATAGACCATATCCTAGGCCATCAGTAAATGTAAAAGGATTCAAGTCATACAAAGCATATTCTCTGAGCAGATGGACTTGAAATAGAAATCTATAGATATCCTAAAAACCTCCAAATATTTGGAAATTAATAATACATTTCTAAATAACCCATGGGTCAAAAAAATAAAAATATATATAAAGTATTTTAAACTAATTAAAAATTAAAATATAACATATCAAAAATTGTAGGTGCTGATAAAGCAGAACCTTGAGAGAATTTTATAGCAGTAAACTTCATTGTTAGAAAAGACAAAAGATCTCAAATCAGGTCAGTTTCTAGCTTAATAAATTATTTAAAAAGAAAAGCAAATTAAATCCAAAGTAAACACAAGAAAGGAAATAGTAAATATCAGTACAGAAATTAGGGAAATGAGAACCACTGAAAATTGATGAAACCAAAAGCTATTGAGAAAAATCAATAAAATCCTTAATGTGACCTGAATCCTTACAAATTTAATGAACAGAATAGACACTCCAGAAATAGATTCATGTATATATGGACAACTGATTTGAGATAAATGTGTCAAAGTAATTCAGTGGAGAAAGAATATTTTTTCAACAAATGGAACTAGAAAAAATGGATATTTATATGCAAAACAATGAACCCTTCTCTCATACCATCTACAAAAATCAACTTGAAATGGATGATAGACATAAAGGTAAAACCTAAAATTATAAAACTTCTAGAAGAAAATACAGGAGAAACTCTTTGTGACCCTAGCTTAGGCAATGATTTTTTTAGACAGTACACACAAAAAAGCACAAAGATTTCTATTCTTTGAAAGTCCCTGTGAAGAAAGTGAAAAAACAAAGCCACAGACTGCAAAAAAAAGTGCAAAATAGATATCTGTTAAAGGATTTGTATCCAAATATATAAAGAAATCATATAAATAATAAGAAGCAAGACAATCCAATTTTAAAAATGAGCAAATGATTTGAATACTTTACCAGAGAAGAGAGATAGATGGCATACAAGCACATGAAAAGAAGTTCAGCATCATTTGTCATTAGGAAAATGGAAATTAAAACCACAATGAGATACATAGATAAAAACTACATACCTACTAGAATGGCAAAAGTTAGAAAAAGGCAATATCAAATGCTAAGGAGACTACAAAGCAACTAAAACTCTCAATATTGTAGAGGGAATATAAAATGGTGCATGCACTTTGGAAAACAGTTCAACGGCTTAATATAAACTTAAACATACACTTTACATACAGTCCCGCCATCCCACTCCTAGGTGTTTATCCAAGTGAAATAAAAACTTACGTTGACACAAAAACCTGCACATAATTACAAATAGATAAATTGGATTACATAAAAATTGAAAACATTTGTGCTACAAGTGATAAGTAAAAAGACAAAACACACAATGGTTCACAGATCTAGAACAAATACTCCAAAAATTTATATGGAACCAAAAAAGACCCCAAATAGCTGCAGCAATCTTGAGAAAGAAGAACAAAGTTGGAGGGATCATAATACCAGGTATCAAGTTATACTACAAACCCACTGTAATCAAAACAGCCTGGTACTGGCACAGGAACAGGAATATAGATCAATAAAATAGAACAGAGACCCCATAAATCGACCCAGGCCATTACGCTCAATATTTGACAAAGGAGGCAAGAGCATACAATGGTATCAAGACAGTCTCTTTAATAAATGATTGGGAAAATTGGACAGACACATGCAAAAAAAATGAAATTAGACCGTCAACTTATACCATATACAAGAATAAATTCAAAATGGATAAAAGACTTAACTGTAAGTTGTGAAACCATAAAAATCCTAGAAGAAATCTAGGCAGCAAAATCTCAAACATCTCTCATAGCAATATCTGTGTGGATACATCTCCTAGGACAAAGGAAACTAAGGAGAAAATAAATGGGGCTACATTAAAATAAAAGCTTCTGCAAAGCAAAAGAAACATCAACAAAATGAAAAAGGAGAACATATTTGGCAATGGTACATCTGATAAAGGGTTAATATCCAAAATATATAAGGAACACATACAACTTAACAAAAGGATGACAAACCAATTAAAAAATAGACAAAGGACTAAATAGACACTTTTCCAAAGTGGACCTACAGATGGCCAAGAGACATATGAAAAAATGCTCAAAGTCACTGATCATCAGAGAGATGCAAATTGAAACAACAATGAGGTAGCACCTCACATCTGTCAGAATGGCTACCATCAACAAATCAACAAATGACAAGTGTTGGTGAGGATGTGGAGAAAAGGGAATCCTAGTACATGGTGGGTGGGAATGCAGACGGGTGCACCCATTATGGAAAACAATATGGACTTTCCTAAAAAAATTAAATATGGAACTGCCATTTGACCCATTGATCCCACTTCTAGGATATCCTAAGAAACTTCAAAATACCAATCAGAAAGAATTTATGCACCCCTATGCTCATAGCAGCACAATTTACAATAGCTAAAATCTGGAAACAGCCCAAGTGCCCATCAGTAGATGAGTGGATAAAAAAGCTGTGGTACATGTATACCATGGAATACTATGCAGCTGTAAAAAAGAAGGATCTCTTACCCTTTGAGATAGCATGGAGAGACCTGGAGAGTATTATGCTAAGCGAAATAAGCCAGTCAGAGAAAGACAAGTATCACATGATTTCACTCATATGTGAAATCTAATGAACAAAATAAACTGATGAACAAAATAGATCCAGAGACGAGATGTAGAAACATGGAACAGACTGAAGAATCTCAGAGGGAAGGTGGGGGTGGGTGAGTGGGTGGGAAGCGATCAACCAGAGAACTTGTATGCATATATTCATAGCCCATGGACAGAGACAATAGGGTGGTGAAGTCCTGGGGCAGGTGGTGGGGGCAGGTTGGAAGAGGTCAATGGGGGGGGGGGGAGTGGAAAGGGTACATATGTAATGCTTTCAACAACAAAGATTTTTAAAAAACACATAATGGAAGAAAATTTTTGCAAATCATGTATGAAATAAAGGACTCGTATCCGGAATATATAAAGAACTCTTAAAACTAATAATAAAAAGAGAATTAACTTAATTTTAAAATGAGCAACGGATTTGAGTAGGCATTTTCCCAAAGACATATAAATTGCTGCAACGTACATGAATAGATGCTGAATGTCATTAGTCATTAGAGAAATACAAATCAAAATCATGAGATACCACTTCACACCCATGAGGATGGCTGTTAAAAAACAACAAGCTTTGGCGAAAATGTAGAGAAATTGGAGCCCTCATACAATGCTGATGGGAAATGGACTAGTGGGGCGGGAGGGGGGGGGGAGAGAATAAATAGCAAATCCACTTGATGACATTTATTCAATCACTGAAATTCATGCTTATGAAGAGTCTGACACAAAAGAGAAACATGGTGAGTGGAAATAACAGGATAGAGTGCACAGCCGCAGACCTCAGCTATGGACCGGAGACAGTGCCTGCGGAGGGGCTCTGTGCTATGGATGGGGAGTTTGGGCCCTAAGGTGGGCTGCCAGGGAGGGGCAGTGAATGGAGGAAGGGGAGGAGGAGTGATGCTTGCTTTGTCTGAAGGTGGTGGAGGCATTAATTCTTGGCCCCTGCCTCTGGCGGGACGGGGAGAGGGGGTGCTCTCCTACACAGTCCCTCAAAGTCATCCCTCCTGGGCTGCGCTCAAAGCTCCTATGAGAGACTCCAGGACACTGAGGGGTGACTTGGTGGGGACGTAGTCCCTTCCATAACCTCCCTCCGCTCTCCCCGCCTTCAGCCTCTACAAGCACACGCACAATTTAAGAAAATCTTGCGAACTCGGGTGCAAAACAAAGCCCCTAATGTGAAGGCCCCTCCCCGCAATGGACGAAGAAATTCCGGGGTGCCCCTGGGGGCAGCTGGGCCCTCCCGCAGGCTGTCCCCTCCCCGGGAGGCCAGGGAAACCGGCGGCTCCTGCCGGGGCTGAAGCGCAGCCCAGAAGCAAAGCCCCTCCGTGGGCAAGGGCCAGCCCGGAGCCGGGGGGCCTGGCTCCTCACCCAACTGGGCCCCCGCAGCAAGCGGTTATCTTTAGGCCGCAGTTTCCTCTTCTGCGGAATGAAGCTAAATGGGGCTGTTCCCGGTGCCTCCGTGGGGCACCGCTGGGACTGAGGCCAGGGGACGGGCTGGCACAGTGCGGGACGCGGCCCTGAGCGCTGTGGGCGGCACCCCCGATGCTTTGGGCCGGGGCGCCCCCCTCAACGACAACAGGAAGGGGACCCGGGTCCGCAGGAGCCCGTGCTCCAGGGCGGAGCGTCCCACCCGAGCCCACTGCACCGCCCCGGAGCCGCCGGGCGGGCGGTCACGTGGAAAGTCACGTGGTCCCACCCGGAAGCGCGCCGGGGCGGACGGCTGAGCGGCGGTGCTTCGCGCAGGGTGGGGGGCCCCCCCTAATTGTTCCGGCGCGGTCCTTCGGCTGCCCTCTTCCGTGGTGCGGCGGACCTGCCTCGGGACGCGCGGCCCCCCGGACGTGGGCGCGGGCCGCACCCCAGCTCACCCACCCCCCGCGTGGCCGAGCAGCCAGTCGCTTCGCTTCTCGGAGCCCAAGTTCCTGCAGCTCCGAAGTGGGGCGGGTGCCACCAGCCCGGCCTTCTCCCCAGGGTAGCTGTGAGGTGCGAGGGGACTTGGGGGTGAAACCGCTGTCCACACTGGCGAGTGCGGGGCCGATGGAAGGCTGCGGGGTCGGGAGCCCGCGGCGGCGGCGAGGTGCCCATTGCGCCCCGCGGGGCAGGGCCGGGCGTAGACGGAGCTGCCGCAGGAGGACGGTGCCCAGGGGCACGGGGGCCAGGGGCGCGGGCAGAGCTGCACGGAGTCCCGCGTTCCCTCCTGAGCGCAGGGGAGAGAGAACAGGGCCTCTGACTACCGTTTGGAATAACAAAAGTACAACCGAATGTTCGCTAGGAAACACTCCCATTTTCCTGGGAATGTGGTCTGAAGCCCAGTCACCCGGTCCTGTAGCGAGGCTCAGTTCTGTAGCGAAAAATGCTGAGCCTTGAAAGCCCTTCCCTGCCTCCTCCTCATTGAGCTAAAGCTTTACATTACTCCCGCCTTTTACCATCAAAATGTGAAGGACCTACAGCCAGTTTCGTTCATCCCGTTGTTTGATGAAGGGCACCTGGGAAATAAGAATAAAGACCCCCTTCTCCCCCACACACACACCTCTATGTCAGGGCCCTCCTGCCAGGTGACCCCCGACTCTCGCTATAACCTCTAGGCAAGTGCAGCAGGGATTTCTCCTCCTTTTCCCAGCCGAGTCTGAGGCTCAGGGAGGTTTAAGGGCCTTGGCAAAGCCAAAACTAGAACCAGGGGTCAGGTTCCGTTTTCCTGGGACTGGAGTGGGTTTGCTGACCACACCGCGGCTCTGCATGACCCACAGGGAAGTGAGAGTGCTTGGAGGGAAACAGAGGGTGGGAATTCATGCTTGTGGGGCACCTGCTATGTCCTGTTCCAGTTGTTCACGGTTGGGGGTGGAGGGGTACAGGGCACTCGGACACCTGGCTGTGGGGAAAACGTACTGAGCAGACTGCCTCCGAGCCAGAGCGAGAGCTGTGACCACACAGTCAGTCCTTCGCCACCTTGTCCACTCCCAGGAACTGGCACAGTCAGAACTGCTTGCCCTCATGACCTCTCTGTTTTAAGCATTTGCAGGACCCGGAATGCTATGCTGCTCTCCATGAGCTGGTCACAGAGTCTGTGCACTGCAGCCCTCTCTGAACCGCTGGCTGTCGGGAAGCTCCGCTGTGCTCCTTACCAAGGTAGATGATTCCGCCATACCTGGGGCAGCCGGAGGCAGGCAGCACCCACTCTGGGGCTGCGGGAGGTGGACAGAGGAGGCAGGCAGTGACTGAGCTCTCCCAGGCTCTGCAGAGCCCTCTCCCCAGCCCCTGCTGTCACCTTTGCCTACTCTCTCCGTCCTCCCTCGCATCCAGGCAGTCATCAGGGTCGGCTGTGTCTCTAGGCTACACTTCTCCTGGCCTCCACCAAGGAGTGGGCCCTCAGGACCCCACACCAGGTGACCTGCCTCCATAACCTGACCTCACCCATCTGTGGGCAGCACACCTTTCCCACAGCCTTACCAGCCTCCAGGGGCTCTCTGCTGTGGACCACAGCCATCATTCCATAGCGCACCATGCCCCACCCCCACATCAGGCTGGCCTGGGAGTCCCGGCACCTCTTCCAGGTCCAGCTGCCCTCGTCCAGCAACCTCTTCACACTCCGTCTTCTCCCAGCCCCTGCCTGGTGCTTAGCAATTCCGCGGGGATAGGCTGGAAACACCTTGAGGCCGGGTGCTCTGCGTTAGAGTTGATAAACCAACTGGAGATTTGGAGGGAATTCAATAAGTACCACTAAGCTGCTCAGATAGGGGATAGGGGTCTGAGACCTCGAAATGCTACGATCTTATTGAGGAAGCTGAACCTCCACTCACGGAAGACTCAGAGCTTCCTTCCTAATCCGTGTCATGTCTTAGCACAGGGGCAACGTGATCATGTCCGTGTGGCACACTGAGGCACACGAGAAGGTGTGAAGTTCCTCGGGGGTTCTGAGCCGCACGCACCACCTGAGAGCTCTGGCCTGACCAGGCTTGGGCACGCTTCTCCGGGGTTGAGCGGCTCGACGTCTTGCTGCACCCAGGGGGCCAAGACACAGTGCAGGGAGCTCTGAATTAAGAATCGGCCAGTTGGTGGATACGAAAACACATTTTCTATAATTAAGCCTTAAAATGTGTGGCACAGAGAGTACATGGGGAAGGAGGTGGTGGGGAAGGAGGTTCGAAAGGGCCAGAGATACTGGAGGATGTGGCTGCAGACTCAGCAGCTAAGCAGGTGTGAGAATGAACGTGGACAAGGTGGGGAGCCTCTGTTTCCACCCAGAGCAAGAACATGTGAATGAAATTGTGCGGAATCCACTCCTGGTGGGCTTCGAAGCTCGCCTTTTGTGGCTGTTTTTTGATTTGAGGACAAACATACCTCTGGCCTGCCCCGAGGGAGGTTCCGTAGCCGCCCTCCATTCCGGCACAGACTCTGTCTGCCCTGAGCCCGGGGACTGCCTGCCTCCCCGTGCAGGGGACTCGTGTCCAGATCGAGAGCTGGGTCCTTCCTCACGATTGGTCCCAGGGGTCAGAAGACACAGGGAAGAGCCCCAGCCATGGCCTTAGACAGGATCCCTTCTCTGCCACTTCCAGCTGTGCCACATGGTGCTCTGTGAAACGGAAGGAACTGAAGGTTCCTGTTTTACCAGGTGGTTGAGAGGGTGTGGAGAAGTAACACCCGGAGGCCGGCCGTGGTGCCTGGTGCCCAGGAAGGGCTCATAGATGTTTGCTGGGGTTAGGATCCTCTTCATCACTCAGGCCGAGCTTAAGGATGTGGGGCTGGGAGGCAGCCTTGACCTTGCTTCTCCCTGGCAGATGAAGTGCGTCTTGGTGGCCACAGAGGGGGCAGAGGTCCTCTTTTACTGGACAGATGAGGAGTTTGAAGCGAGTCTGCGGCTGAAGTTCGGGCAGTCGGAGTATGAGGGAGAAGAGGTGAGTGTGGATGGACGGGAGGGGACAACACGGAGCTACCAGGAGGACAGGGGGCAGGAGAACCTGCCCGCCCTCCAGGGCGGGGGCCGAGGACAGTGTGTGGCCCAGCATCCCTTCGCACCTCCCACCCCTACTTTCCCCCAGGGCTGACTGGCTAAGTGAGGGCAGGGGGAGGTAGAATTTTAATCGCACAGCAGAGAAACTTGATCTCACCAGTTTCTTTACTTAAAAAGCTTAGCATAATCTTAACACCTTACTTTTTATAACAGCTATATTAAGGTATGATTGACATACTATAACCTGAACATACTCAAAGTGTACAGTCTGATATACTTTATACATATCTGCAATTCCATCACAATCAATAAAATGGACATAGCCACCATCCCCCAAATTTGTGAGCTTCCTTCACCTCCCCCAACTTGGCCAACCACAGATCTGCTGTCTGTCGTGAGTTTGTATTTATAGACCTTTATGATGAATTCTTACAGTGGGTACCGGCTGGGTTTGGTTTTGGTTTGGTCTGGCTTCCTTCACGCAGCCTGACTGAGGCTCGTCCCTCTTGTACTGTGTGTGTCTCAGCCGTTCATCCCCGTCCGCAGCTGAGCTGTGGTCTGTCTTCACCATGCGCCACAGTTGGTTCAGCCACTTACCTGCTGGTGGGAGCAACATGCGGGATGTTTCCAGTTTTGACTTACAGTAAAGCAGCTCTCACTGGCTTGTCGTGGAAATCCCTAGGGTAGCTGGCTGGATCATGTCAGTGTATGTTAAACTTTTTAAGAGACTGCCCAGCTTTCCTAAAGAGGTGGTACCATCTACTAGTCCACTAGTAGGATGTGAGACTTCCGTGTCCTCAGTAGCCTGCTGACACCCACTGTGGTCACTCTTTGTAAACTTACTTAGTCATTCTGATCAGTAATAGAAAGTGACTTTTCTATTAATATAATTTGTTCATGACAGAATCTCATTGTGTGTTAATTTTCATTAATGACTAGTGATTTTGAGTATCTTTTCATGTGCTTATTTGCCATTCTTATATCTTCTTTAATGAACTGTACAAATCTATTGCCAGTTTATTGGGTTGATTATTTCTTATGTATTTTGGATGTAAATCCAAGGAGATAGATGTTTTGTAGTTATTTTCTTCCAATTTGTGTCTTATCTTTGCATCCATCTAATAGTGTCTTTTAAAGAGCAGAAGTTTTTAATTTTGATAACTTCAATTTGTCCTTTTTTTTTCTTTTTGCTTTTATGAATCATGCTTTCGATGCCATATCTAAGTAATCTTTACCCAACCCAAGATCACGAAGAGTTCTCCCGGTATTTTCTTCCAGAAATTTTATAGTTTTAGGTTTTATATTAGGTCTAATGATCCATTTTGAATTTTTTAATATGGAGTCAGGTATAGATTAAAGTAAATTTTTTTTTGCATGTGAACATCCCATTTTACACTTTATTATTAAAACTCAGATTATTTTCACTTAATTATTTTCACTCTACATTTTATTTATTTTAATACATTTTATTGACCTCAGAAAGGCAGGGAGAGGGAGAGAGATATAGAAATATCAATGATGAAAGTTCATCACTGATCAGCTGCCTCCTGCAAGCCCCACACTGGGGATTGAGCCCACAACCCGGGCATGTGCCCTGACTGGGAACTGAACCAGCAACTTCTTGGTGCATAGGACAACGCTCAGTCGATTTTATATATACCGTAGTTGGGATCATGCCACATTTACAGTTTTGTTTTCTGTTTTTTTCACTTACCATCATATCTAAAGCTTATTCCATTTTGTTAAATATTCTCAAAAGCATAAATGTTCATGGAAACATATTCCTGTGTATGGATAAAAGCGTGCATTTATTTAACTATTTCCTCAATATTGGGCTTGCTTATCACTTCTAGTTTTCTGTAACTATTACTGTAGGGAGCACTTGTGCTTGAATTTTACCCCACATCTTACTATTTCCTTGGGATAGATTCCTAAGTACAGAAACATCGATTCAAAAGCCATAGATATTGTACACTTTATAATTCTACCAACTAGGATGAGAATGTCCCCTCACACTCTGCCTACACCAAATATTTTTATCTCCCCCCCCCCAGAAAAAATTCTTGCTACACCTGCAGAAAAAACTACTTTTAACATGAGTTGCTGTACACACTCTAGATTTTTAAGTGACTTTTCTATTGATATAATTCATTCATGACAGTTCTAGAAAATTATGGTACGTGAATAATTCAACATTTGCCTATCTGGAGGGATATCCAGACAAATATTGAGAACCTATTATTGTGTGCTGGCCTCTGGGGGTAAAGCAGTGAATGTGACCTTGCTCTCATGTAATTAGGGGCTAAAAAGGGATGACATACAGTGAACCAAGTAAGCACCGTGAGTTCAGGGAGTGATGAATGGTCAGAAGCACTTAAACCGGGTGTGAGATGGGGAGTGACTGGGGCAGGGTGGCCTGAGGGTGGTCAGGCGAGAGGCTGTCTGAGCTGGGACCTGCATGATGAGAAGCAGCCGCTGTGTAAGCTTCACTGGCAGGTTCTGCAGCCGCTGGGCACAGACCTTGGCTCCTGATGTTGAGACGTTGGGAGAAAATGAGCCGCACGGCATGCTGTGTTCAGTTCATATGTTAACGCTGCACACGGCCTCTGGCTTCTCAAGGCAAGGGCTTCCTCAGCTCCTTGGAGATCTCACCGGCTCCAGGTCGGGACTCTGCTCTCTCCATATCGCAGTCAGATCTCCCGGAATCAGCTGGGGCAGGCCAGCGTTTCCCTCCCTTCTTGCATTCCAGTGTTGTGAGTTTCAGCTGAGGCCATGCCACTGGCCTTATCCCATTTTATTTGCAGATTCTCGACTAATTTGTCCATCTTTTTTTGTTTGTTTTGTTCCTTAGTTGGGAGGGCAGAGAGGATGGGTGGGGGAAGAGCTTATAAAAGTAAAAGTGTGCTTGTAATGGAAATAGAGGAAGTGCAGAACTATAGAAAAAGTAGAAGGAAGAGTCACTCACAGGTCCCTTTACTCAGAATAAATTTAACAGTGTTGACTTTCTTAATATTTTTAATGCTTTTTATACAGTTTAAAATACAAAACTTTCACACCATTTTTTAAAAATGTGTTTTTATTGATTTCAGAGTGAGGAAGGGAGCGGGGGAGAGAGAAACATCAATAATGAGAGGGAATTATCGCTGCCTCCTGCACGTCCCCTACTAGGGATCGAGTCCACAACCCTGGCATGTGCCCTGACGGAATCGAACCGTGACCTCTTGTTTTATGGGTGGATGCTCAACCCCTGAGCCACGCCCGTTGGGCCGCACCTTTTTTTTTTAAAACATAACATTGACTGCAATATGGAGGAATGTTCCACATCATTGAAACACTCCACTGCTTTAAGTGGTTTTCTGTTCTTCCATCATTTAGATGAGCTGTTACTTATTTAATGTCCCTCTGGTACTAGACGCTTACCTTTCCCCCAGCTGCTTGTACTATAAACAATGCTGTAGTGAACATCTTTGCACCTGGGTCTGTGCCCGCTCTCTGACCCCTTTCCTTAGGCTGCATTGCCCCACAGCAGGCTTTCTGCTGCAGAGGGCACGGGCCGAGCGCCACGCAGCGAATGCTCTTCGAGTTGGCCAGCTCGCCATCAAATGCCCAAGCATTGCACTGTGGGAGCATGGCCTCCTCCCTTCGCGTTCCCTTCCACCTTCGGGGCCTAAACAGCACAGTGAGGTGGCCAGCCCTTCCCGGCCTTCCTAAGGACACCCCAGGTTTGAGGCAATGTCTTTCCGCTCCCTCAGTGTCAGAACAGTGATACCCTCCCAGGCAGATCCTGAGCTGCGGACACCCTGGTGGCCAGGCCGGCTCCGTCCATTTCTTTGTCCCCAGTGGCCGGCCCACTCCAGCGGGGTTTCTCCCCGTCTTGCAGCTCCCTGCCCTGGAGGACCAGCTCAGCACCCTCCTGGCCCCAGTCATCATCTCCTCCATGACAATGCTGGAGAAGCTCGCAGACACGTACACCTGCTTCTCCACAGAAGATGGCAGCTACCTCTACGTCCTTCAGCTGGTGAGAGTGTGGTCCTGGGGCCCGTGTTCCTCCTCCCTGGACTCCATGGGCAGTCTTATCAAAATTCCCTGGGACCCGATCGTCCCCTCACTGTCCCCAGGGATCAGGGCAGGTGAGGGAGCCCCCCGGGGCTGGCTGACATCAGCCCGCTGTGCCCACAGTTCGGAGAATGCCTGTTCATCGCCATCAACGGCGACGGCACGGAGGCCGAGGGGGACCTGCGGCAGAAGCTGCGTGTGCTCAAGTTCCTGTTCGAGGTGCACTTCGGGCTGGTCACCGTGGACGGCCAGCTCATCCGGAAGGAGTGAGTCCTCATGGCTGGTCCATCCAGGCGTTTATTTGCCCAGCACCCTCCTGAGGCCAGGCCGTGCGTGCACACCGGGGCCTTGGCTCCTTCCTGCACTTCCCTGGGCCTCTAGCTGGGGTCGTGTCACGTCTGCGTGTGAGAGCTGAGAAGGGCAGCGATTTTCTCAGGCGCCGGCCCCTGGTTCCTCCCCACGCCGAGGGCATGGCCCCAACACGGCCCTCTGTGCTTCGCAGCCTCTGCCTGTGACTTGGTCAGGTCACTGGAGCTCTGCCGGTCCTGCCCGGGACCTAGGGCTGCGCCCCACGGTTGACGGGGGACAGCCAGCTTTCTCACGCCCTCGTGCTCTCCCCCAGGCTGCGGCCCCCCGACACGGAGCAGCGCGTCCAGGTGTGGGAGCACTTCCAGAGCCTGCTGCGGACCCACGGCCGCCTGCGCGAGCGGGAGCAGAGCTTCGCTGTGGAGGTGACGTGGGTGCGGGTCCTCGGGCCCAGGGGGGTCAGGTCAGAGGGGCCGTGCAGCTGTAGGTCCGGGTTTTGATCCCTCTCACGAGTGAGGGCACAGGCAGACCCCCAAACACAGGAGCTTCTAGTGAGGCCGGATCCGTGCTGGTCTGAGCTCCCTGTTCCCAGTGTGTGTGCTCAGTGTGGACTGAGGGAGTGCACCCCCCAGCCAGGGCCGGAGCAGGAGAGGGTGGCGGGTGACGCGGCTTCCTCTCCTCCCACGCGTGGCCAGGCCGTGGAGCGGCTCATTCACCCCCAGCTCTGTGAGCTGTGCATCGAGGCGCTGGAGCGGCACGTGGTCCAGGCCGTGAACTCCAGCCCCGCGCGGGCCGGCGAGGAGGCTCTGCACGCCTTCCTGCTCGTGCACTCCAAGCTGCTGGCTTTCTACTCCAGGTGAGCTGAGGCCCTGGCCCCGCGCTCACCCGTCTGACAGTCCCCACCTCCCCGGCCAAGAAAACCTTCCAGAACCGGCTCTCCCATGAAGCTTCTCGGATTCTTAGATTCCTCAGCCCCTCTCAGCTCAGTCTCTCTCTGAAGTACTTCTCCCGGGAATACTGTCTCAGAGTCAGAATTTAGGACTTCCTGGTCCCCGGTGGTTCCCCATTGATAATTATTTTTAACACAATCAAGTTTTAGTTTAAAAACTGATGAGCTAATTTTATCTACACCCTGCCTTTCTCCAAAAAGGGAGAATCCGCTGGAGCAGTCATAAACTCCTGGGGGGTCGGGACCATGCCTGTGTCTCCACAACCCAAGCTGTCCTCGTCCACTGCCCCCCAGGGCACTGGGCACGTGCCAACCAGCCGCCCGTTCTCTCTGCAGCCACAGTGCCAGCTCCCTGCGCCCAGCCGACCTGCTGGCCCTCATCCTGCTGGTCCATGACCTCTACCCCAGCGAGAGCGCCGCGGAGGAGGACGACGGTGACGACACTCAGGTCTCGGGCAGCCTCTGGGCAGCGGGAGGCCATCGGGACGCGTGGAAAGCCCGTCCGCGGGGTGCCGGCAGCTGCTGGGGCGGCCGGGGCTCCTGAGTCACAGTTCTGGGCCTGTGGCTGGGCCTGCCTTTCCTGCTGCTTTCAGATAGAAGGAGAGTTCTGGAATGCATGTGGTTAAAAGTGCAGATTTCTGGAGTCAGATAGTCCCTGCTTCACCACTTAGCTATGTGAGCGGGGCCGATCCTACCCCCTTCTGAGCCTCAGCGGCCTTATCTGTGCAGTGGGACAGCGATGCCATCTACCTCCCAGGGTTGTTTGGAGGAATAAAGGAGGCAGGTTCCTAGAGCCCAGCAATGCCGGGGGCGGGGGGACTCAGGAAGTGTGCCCCCCACCGTCACCCTCCTCCTGCTCGTCAGTGGTTTGGATGTCAGCGTGAGGGAATGTCAGTGGTTCTGGAGAAAGACTAGACCACCTGGGACTGAAACACCCGTGGAAGGTGAGGCCACACCAGGGCCTCGCGGTGGAGCCAGTCGCACCTGTGCCTCTGCTCGGTGGCTGGGCTGTGAAGTGCTGGGAGTGGGGACCGTGGGGAGGAGCCCGTCAGACATGCTCTAACCGCGTCTCCTGTGCCTGTCACAGCCTTCCCCACGGAGGCTGCAGAGCAGCCAGAACATCCCCGTGCAGCAGGCCTGGCGCCCCCGTTCCTCCGGCCCCGCCCGGAGTTCCACAGGGACGGTATGTGCCGTGTGCCTGCGGGGAGGGGAGGGGAGGGGAGGGGAGGGGAGGGGAGGGGAGGGGCGGGGCCGGGTTGAGCCCTCAGCCCAAGCTGCCCCTTCTCCCCCCAGGAGACAGACAGCTTCTCCCTCCCTGAGGAGTACTTCACCCCTGCTCCTTCCCCAGGGGAGCGGAGTTCAGGTTCAGGTGAGACCTGGGAGGGGAGGGCTGGGGGGGTGGCGGGGAGGGGAAGGGTGGAAGGAGAAATATGCCAGGTGGCAGCCCTGGGGAGTCTGTCTTGGGGTTCAGTGGACCCCCTGCCTTGTAAGGGCCCAGGCACAGACGCCGGAATTTCTAGAGTATGGGACACCGTCTGCAGCAACCCCTCTGTCTGCCCTCCTGGCTCCAGCTTGAATTCAGGGGCTGTGAAGGCCACTCAAGTGATCACTAAACTGTTTATGACACGTTGATGCCATTTAAAAATTCATCTCTCGTCTGTGTATTTTCTGCTTTCTCTTTCTTTTTTGTAATTAATAAGTAATCAGGTCATTAAAATTAAGTAGTAATCATTTGATTTCAAGCACAGTGATTTAAAATATAAATATTCAGTCTCTATAGTTTATATCTGACCTGTTTTTAAAGTATGTGGGTAAACAACAGAAATAAAATAAAAACTTAGTTTATTAATTAAACTGCGTGGCCTCGGCATCAGGATTTTTAAAAGGTCTCATGTGCAGCCACAGTTAAAACCTGCTGGGTTAGACGTTCTTCACTTCAGGTCCTTGGAGGGGCAGCAAGGAGCCAGGGGCCCCCGAGGGCGTGTCCCCGGTCACTTGTGCTTGCACATTCCTCTGAGCCCAGGGTCATAGCTGTCCTCTGAGCCTCTCCGTGAGCCCAGAACACACTGGGAAGCAGCACTTGGGGTGATCGCTGGCTTCCCTTCCCTCACTCATCACGATCCTCCTCCTCGCCCCTTCCTCTCAGCGGTTAGTTTTTTATGCCTCAGAGCTGTAAATAATGCCATTCCACAGTGCACAGAACTCACAGCTTACAGATGGCGCGAGTTGCACTCATCCATTTGTCAATCAGGTGTGTGAGACACAGGAACAGACTTCCCCCAGAGAAACATGGTTATAAATGATAGTCGTTTGCAATAAACTCTGAGAGAACACTATTATTACAAACATATAACATTTCCAGTATGTGGTGGGTTCCGTAGGTTTTTGTGAGCTGTACGGGGAAGGAAAATGTAGCTCAATTCCCAGCACTCAGTAGGTGCTCAGTAAAAGTTTGCTGATTGACTGAACAAATGGGGACATGTAGACCGTGTGCTGCCCCCTAGTGGTGAGGCACTGTTACAGCCAGGTAGGGGCCTGAAGGGGCAGAGGGCAGAAGCAAGGGGGAAGAAGCAAGGGGGAAGGAGGGGCTGAGGAGCGTGCCCCCGCGTTGCACTGGCTCCCAGCGCCTGGCTCTGGGGGGAGCTTCTCTTCCCCGGCCAGGCCCTGGTATTGCAGAGCTCGCCTGCACTTGCCGGCTTGGGATAGGACGGGAAGGGCAGTGCCCCTCCGGCCCATACTGAGTGCTTGCCCCGCCAGGTGCTGCGAGTAGCTGGGGTGGGGGCACTCCTGCTCCACCCACCCCTCCTGATGTGCTATTGCACCATTATTTATAGTTTCCAATTATTTATGTTATTTTATTGCCTGTGGCCTGCAGGTAGCACCGTCTGGATGGATGGGGGAACCCCACCCACCGATGACTCCCTGGTCCAGGTGAGTTTTTGGGGGGAGGGGATGGCCCGGGGTACCAGCTGATCCAGATGCTGCAGTGAGTGCCGGGGACTCTGGGGTTCCCCCTCTGAGTAACGCCTGCCACCTCTGGGCTGTCAGTGCCGGGACAGCTCAGCCGGGGGGTGGGGGTGGGGGGGGTGAAGGGAGACCTCAACTCCTGAGAAATCTCCACTCCTCACTGGAGAGTGAAAGTCCAACTTTTTAACGTTTTTTTTAAAGATGAAAATGTAAATATATTCATTGTAGAAAAATTGGGAAATACGAAAGTAAAGTATGGAAAAGGACTACTCTCTCTCAGGACACACAGACACACACACACACTGCATGTATATTTTTCTCTTCCTAATGTATTTCATTACACTTTTGCCTTAAGCATTTTCTCCTTTGCTGGGCCCTCCTAGCAGTGTGGTCAGCACTGCGGTCCATCGCGTGGGCTGTTCCTCACTTAGCAAAGCCCCAAACGGCAGCACATGGTGTCCAGCGTTTGCTGTCATCATACGACTGCAGTGCCGTCCTCACAGAAGGTTTTGGTGGCATCTGTAACGAGTTCCTCACTTCTCTGCTTTTACCACTAACGCTTTCTTAGAGCCTCTGTCAGGCGGGAGTCTTGCTCATTTAGTCATCAGTGCCTCGGTTTCCCCCGGTGGGCGCTCTGAGGGTGGTTGAAATGAGACTGACTTAACTTTTAATGCCTTCATCTCTGTGAAGACACGGGGAGGGAGCCTCTTGCCCTCGCTCCACCCTTGTCTGTTTTTCCTGCCTTTTCCGTCTCTTCTCTACCCACCGCTCCTGCTTGGCACGCAGCCCTGCCTCTGGGCGGAAAGGCCCAGAGAAGCTGAGAGAGAGACCGACATTGGAACCGGGGCTGCAGGGCTGTTTCGGCACATGCAGGGACGGGAGAGCTGGGACTTCTTGGAGCTGAAACATTGGCTCCTCATGGTTCTCAGTGAAGACGGCGAATGGGCCGCTGTGGGGGATCCAAGGTGGGGAGGAGGCCAGCGGGCCCCCCGCCCCCTCCCACCACAGCCCCTCTTCCTCCACAGATAGGAGAAGACACACTCCAAACGCTGATGCCCGGCTTCCCAGCACCTTCCTGCCCCAGACGGATTTTCCTGGATGCCAGTGTGAAAGAGGTCTACTGCCCCATGGTGCCCCACACCATGTACTGCCTGCCCCTGTGGCCGGGCATCAACATGGTGCTCCTGACTAAGGTAGGAGCACCCCCACCTGCCCCCGCTCCCTGGGCCCGGACACCTGCCCCGTGGCTGCCCGTCCCCCTGCCTGCTGCCTCCTCCCATAGAGCCCCAGCGCACCGCTGGCCCTGGCCCTGTACCAGCTGCTGGACGGGTTTTCCCTGCTGGAGAAGAAGCTGAAGGAGGGCCAGGAGGCCCGGAGCTCCCTGCGGTCCCACCCGCTCATCGGGGACCTGCGCCAGAGGATGGACAAGTTCGTCAAGAATCGCGGGAGACAGGAGCTTCAGGTGAGGCCTGGTCCTCATCCGCCTGCCTCCGGGAGAGGGCCGGCTGGGTGCAGGGCTGTTCCGTCCACCTCTGCCCCACCGGGGTCTGCAATCCTTGTTTCCCCGTTAGGAACTTGTAGCAAAAACTCACGGCACTTGACATTTTCAGAACACGTTCATGTAAGTTTGGCAGAGCACGAATCATAATTCCCATTTTTTTAGAGGAGGGAACTGAGGGACTTAGATCTCGACTTGGCCAAGGTCTCGGGGAGCCAGAGCCTGCCTCCCGGACTCAGGAAAGGCCGTCCGTCTGCCCCCAACGCCCTCACAAGGTGGCAGGTCTCACGGGGCCACTCCACCCCCCCACCCCTCACAGGGTGGCAGGTCTCACGGGGGCACAGGGGAGGGGAGCCCAGCAGGAAGTGGGGTGGAGGCTGGGTCAGTGTGAGGAACTGAGCGTCACTGTGGCTGCGCACAGTTGACCTGAAATGAGCAGAAGGATTGGAGGAGGCCCAGCCTCAGACCCAGAGTCTCCGCCAGAGCAGCCGGCAGCTGCTCAGCGTCTCTCAGTGACCCCGGCATCTCGGCGGCACCGCCTCAGGGTGCAGGTCCTCTGTAGGGTGATGCCCAGCCTCCTCTCAGCGTCAGTGCCCCCTCGAGTCACTCACCTGTCACTGGCAGCATTCGTTTGCGTGTCTTTGCCAGCCAGGCAGTGGGCCCAGCACATGGAAAGTGCTTTTGAAATGAACACCTGCCAAGAGTAGAACATGGTGCACAGCGGGTGCAGAGAGCGGGGTCCTGCCGGGACCCCACATTGGCTGTGCGAGGGCACGTGTGTGCGGGGCCTAAGTAAGCCTTCAGAGGATGCCCTCGGAGCCTGGGCCTCGCTGACCGGTCCCCTGCCCCTGCAGAGCACCTGGCAGGAGTTCAAGACCAAGGCCTTCTCCAGAAGTGACCCCGCCTCGTCGCAGGAGTGAGTTGTGGGGTCTGGGTGGGGGGGAGCAAGTTTGGACAGAGGGGCAAGTTGCCTCCAGGCCAAGAGGGAGAGAATGTTCAGGAAGGTGCCTTTGAGGAGACGGGGGTCCTGGGAGAGGGGGTCCAGCTGCGGACGCTGGAGGGAGGTTTGGAAGCAGATCGGCTAGAGTCTGAGTGCAGGCCCGTGAGGACCCAACACGGGGACACACAGCCTGGGTTCCAGCCCAGCTTCAGCTCCGCTTCAGTGCAGCCTCGAACACGTCACTCCCCGTTTATTGGGAAATAAGCCGTGAAGTTGGACGCGATCCCACGAACGGCATCCAAGCGCATGGAGCAGCGTGTTGGGAGGACTAGGAAGGAAGCTGTCTCCTGGGTCACCAGGGTGAGGCGCGCTTCGCCACCCGCGCCTGTCATCAGTGCCTGGTGACCGTGCAGGATGCGGGATGCGGTGCTGTCCCTGCTGCGTCTGCCAGTGCAGGGTCAGGTGGCCCCCACAGGGGACGGTGCCTTCTCCCAGGGCCCTGCCCGCCGTGACGCTCTCACCTCCTGGCCAGGCTGCTCCAGCTGTGCGGGAAGATGAAGCGGCAGCTCTGCGCCATCTACCGTCTGAGCTTCCTGAGCACAGCTCCGAGCCGCGGAGGCCCACAGCTAGCCCAGCACCTGCAGGACCAGGTCCAGATGCTCATGCAGTGAGTGTGGGGCTGGCCCTGGGTGGGCAGGGTGGGCGGGTGCACACCTCCCCAAGCCCCCGCTCCCTGCTTTCCCACAGAGAAAAGCTGATGGACTGGAAGGACTTCCTGTTGGTGAAGAGCAGGAGGAACGTCACCATGGTGTCATATCCTCATGTCTGAGCCCCGCGCCGCCCGGGGGAGCGCTCCTGTCCGCCTGTCCCTCCGCCTGCCCACTCGGAAGGACTGCGGCTGTGGGATGGAGAATATACCTTCCATCACCTCAGTTTCTTTTCTCTGAGTAACAGGCAATAGTGCCAGGTGCCTGTCCGCAGGAACGCTCCAAGGCTGAAATTTCAGCAGCCCCTGGTGTCCCAAAGTTACTTCTTAAGAGCCTTAGAGTTCACTTATGTCGGTGGTGCCGCCAGCAAAGTGGTGACGGGCATTCCTCGAGGGACGGAGGTCCTGGGGGCGGGGCGGGGTGAGAGCCATGTCCTCCTTGGCGGTCACAGTTCACAGCAGGCAGGACGGCTCTGAGAAGGCCTGCACAGAATGTGTATCCCTGTTTTAGAAACCATGTCCAAGGTGTATCAGACCCTCTTATTATGGACCACTGGTTTTACTGAACATTGATCTTCCCTGGAACTTCCTATAAAGCAGCGTTGCCTGTATGAAATCTCCAAAGGGTCTGGGCTCCAGCCGCCTGCAATGTCTGTCTCCAGTGTGCAGGTGAGAGGGAAGGCAGAGCACCAGCCACTGCCCTTCCGTGGGGTCTGTTCCCAGCCTTCCAGCCTCTGAGGTGAGAGATGAACAGTCACGGTGAGGTGTGTGGGGTGGCGGTCAGCTAGGCTCACCCATCACCCATGCGGTCTCCTCTCCACCAGCCTCATCGTGTGTATACTTTAAATGCATCCCTCATGAAGACCATAAAACATGAACATACCATGTTCCCGTTGCATCCAGAGCTCCCCGGGTTAAATGTGCCAACGTCGGGGATCCATTGTACTTGCATCTTAGAACTTTTAGGGGTTTGGGTTTGGAGGTAAAGAGAGGTCTGGGAGAGGGCGTCCTAGGGGTCGGCTGAAATGTTAACTGCGGGAGGGGCAGGCCTGGCCTCTGACTCCACTGCTTAGCCTTATGGAACTGGATCAGGGACAGAGAAGCACCTCCCTGGTCCTGGCTTACAGCACCTTGACTCTGACCTGAACCTACCTGGAGGACTTCCCGGGCCTGGTGCACTTCATCTACGTGGACCGCACGACCGGCCAGATGGTGGCCCCCTCTCTCAGCCACAGTGAAAGGGCCTCGTCGGAGCTGGGCAAGGGGCCCCTGGCTGCCTTTGTCAGAACCAAGGTAACTGCTGCCCAGCTGGGCACTCTTCACTGCCCATCAGATAGGACGTGCTGGCCTCGGCCCTGCCTGGGAGGGATGGGCCCCCTGCTCCCAGGGCTCCCGAGGCTCAGGAGCTCGCCCCACCTTAACCCCTACTCTTCCTCCTCAGCACCTATGCCCAGCCCCGCAGGCACCTCATAGCAGCTTGTCTCTGTCACCCCAGGGCCCTGATCAGCCTTGATCAATGCCGGGGGCACCCTCCTGAGTGTTGGCTAATGTCCTGGATTAGCAGAGACTGGCAGGGAGGTCAGGGAAGACGTGGCCAGGCCGGCCACAGCGCCTGGCGTAAATAGGTGTCCATTAAGAACTTATTGAGTTAAACAAAACGAAGAAACACAGCTTAGCCACTTTGACTGTCAGAACTTAAAACTAGATGGTTTCTGCTAAGGAAACATTCTCTGGGGATTCATTCTCTTTAACTGACTCTTCTTCATGGCAAACTCGTATTTTGAGTCGGGAGAAGGGAGGACCTCTGCCACCTTCTACACTACGTACACACAGAGACACACCCACTTTTTGCACCCAAATAAAGTGTGGCCCAGAGCAGATGGGCGTCAGAGGCCTGTGCTGAAAACCAGTTCCCACTATGTGGCTGGGTGTTACTTAGCCTAAGTTCAGTTTCCTCGTTTGTAAAAGAGGATAGTGACACTGTTGACAAATATTACAAATGCACGTACAGTACTTAGCACCGTACGCAGCACAACAGAATTTATTGCATATTTACTGGTACCATCATCACCACCATCATCATCTTCTCCATCTCCATCGCTCTTTCCAGAGAGTTGGCTCCCGTGGTACATTAATTTCCTTGTTTTCCTGTGCAGGTTGATGTAGTTGAGCGCTTTCTGTCTATGCAGTTGTGTTTACCACATTTTCACTTTTATGTCCGTGCATTTCCTCATGTCATTAATTCTTTATAAACATGATTTTTAACAGCTCCACAAGAGTCCATCATGGGAATGTAACATAATTTACTTAGCCATTTCCCCGATGTCGAACATGGAGACTGTTTCCAGGCTTTCGCTGCTATAAATAATTCCGCAGCACACACCTGTGTGCATCCGTCTTTGTCCTCACCTCTGATTACTTTCGCACCGTGGATTCCCAGAAATGGAATGACTAAGTCAAGTGGGAGGAATGTTTTTAAGGTTATTGATACATGTTGTCAAGTTGCTTTCCTGAAAACATAGCAAATCCATGCATTTGTTTGCAGATTTAATTAGACATTGCATTGTGGTCAGGTTCGGAGTGAACCCTGTGTGCCTTCCGCTCAGCTTTTCAGTGAGAGGGCTCATCAGGCCTTTTCCCAGCCCCAAGCTGTCCCTGCTGCCTCCCCTCAGCTCACAGCAGCGTCAGGAAGTCCTTGAATGAGGCCAGAGTACGTGGTGGGCCTAAGTTGCGTAGTCCGAGAGCACGTTTCCATCAGACCCCTTGGTGAGCCTCCTTAGGACCTCACCTTTGGAGCAGAGGTTCTGGGTCAGGGTGCCCTCGGTGCTCAAACACCTTACTAACACCTTCCCGGCCTAGAACCTACGCCAGAGGCTCCCCGCCCGGGAGGGGTCGGCCCTAGACAGCAGGAGGGGTTCCAGGCGGCCACCCTTTATCTCCTCCTGTGTTAACATTGACTTTGGCTAGTTTCTGGCCTGAATGATGAGTTTACTCATTTATAGCTGGAGTGTATGGTGACATTATATAAAGTGCTTTTACATCTATTTTATCGTCATGGGAACTGGAGGGGTAGTCCACCCAACATGGATTTATTGCTGAGCTCCTGCTCTGAGCCAGGGCTGTGCCTGGGCGCTAGGGAGAGAAGAGCAGGAGAGGCCTTCGAGCAGCTCCTCCTCCGGGTACTTTTCTGCCCTTGGAGGCCAGAGCCGAGCTCTGCCCCTGCCATGGGGAGAGGGCCAGCCGAGCTGTCCGCTGTCAGGGTGGTGCGAGCGCTCCCCTCCTCTCCCCAGGTCTGGTCTCTGATCCGGCGGGCGCGCAGATACCTGCAGAAGGGCTACACCACGCTGCTGTTCCGGGAGGGGGACTTCTTCTGCTCCTACTTCCTGTGGTTCCAGAACGAGATGGTGGGTGCAGCTTTCCTTGCCTGGCACTCATTCCTTTCTCGTGGACGGTGTGCGGGCTGTCTCTCCATCTCTTCGTGTCCCTGGTGGAGCTGACAGATAAGCAATGCTGGTGGGACCCGGACCTCAGAGGTCCCTTTTCCCACCGGCTTTGTGTTCCTCCACCCAGCTGTTGTTCAAGGCAGCATTTAGTAACTTCAGGTAACGTGAGAACAGAGGGACGCATGCCCTGTGTGAGAAAGGCTGCTCAGATCATGTGCCTCCTCAGTGATGCCCCAGCATCACCCACTGCACTTAAAAAGCATGGCACACTGTTGTTCCCATTGTACAGGTGAATAAACGGAGGCTCAAAGCAGTTAACCAGCCTGCCCGAGTACAGCTGACAGTATAGCTTGGATCTCTTGCCTCCTGGCTGGTTCTCTAGACCTCACTGTTACTGCAGTGTATGGACATGGCTGGAAAATTACTCTCTGCTGTCCCCATGTCTCTCTCTCCCTCCCCCTCTCTTTCTCCCTCTCCCTTCCCCTTTTGCTCTCCCTCCCTCCCCCACTCTTTCATTTTCTGTTTCACTTTGTTTTCTCCTCATTTGTCACTGTTAATCATTATTCCAGCTTTCTAAAGGTCATTTCTGCTACCGCCACATGCCCTTGGTCCCCGTTCTCCTGTCTCCCTGTCCCCATGCCCTACTCTCTCTCTGCTCTTGGCGAGAGGTGACTCTGAGGTGATGGCCCGTCCCTTTCCTCAGTGACGTTATTGGAGTCTCTCACCACTGTTCTCCCAGCCGCACAGCCCTGTGCGATGGTTGAGGCCGGTATCTTTGACCCATTCTACCCACTGGAGATCAAACACCACGGCTGGTCACTGAGGTCATAGGTGATGAAGCCAGAACCCAGGCTCAGCTCTTTGGACCTGTAGGCTCCCATCTTTGCTCTGTGTCTCAGAACTTCCCAATGTGTGTATGACCTTGTCCTTAGCTTCAGAGCAAGGCACAGCTTCGTGTGCTTGGTTGGCCCCCGGGGCAATGGGCTGAGGTAAAGCTGAGGGTGGGGAGGCCCAGTGTGAAGTCTGGCCGAGCGTACCTCCTGGTGCTGGGCAGGCGCCGTGATGGCCTGGCACACAGGGGGTGCCCGGTGGACCTTGGTTCCCTTCCCCTCCAGATGCAACCCTGGGAATGCCCGGTGCTTTCAAAGGGAGACGGGCCTGTTGGTAATGCTTTGCTCTTCACGGCACCTCCCTGGTCACCCTCCAGTGGCCCTCCTGAGCATGGTGACCAGGTCGTCATTGACGGGAAGGAGAGCTCCCACGTGCCAGGCACGGTGCTCGGAACTTTACACCCATCATCTCTGCTGTTCGTTGGGATTTTTGTTATCCCCACTTCACAGATGAGAAAACAGTAGAAAGAGGTCCCCGGTTTTCCCAGCACCGAGCACACCCCAGGCAGGGCTGAGCCAGGCCCTGAACCCGGTGTGTCTGACCCACATGTTCTTCCCACCACACCCACCACCTCTCCAAGCAAGGCCTTCTTCCTCCTTCCCAGGGGCACAAGCTCCAGATAATCGAGGTGCCTGTCCTGTCCGATGACGTGGCGCCCGTGGGCATGCTGGGAGGAGACTACTACAGGTGACAGATTTATGTACCCTGTTGGGGCCATGGGTGCACAGATGTTGGGTGATAAGTAACAGTTCCCACATAGGGGAGCAGCTTCTATGTCAGGATGCCCCCCAAGAACCTCTAAACTCTTGTTAGAGGCCCCTCACAGCCGGGGCCAGCATCCAGTGAGAAAGTGAGTGGGAAACATTTGGGTTTCTGCCCATCCTGCTGTTGGCACCCTCTTGGCAGCATTTGCAAACATCTGCCCTTGGGTCCCAGGACTTCCCTGCTGGCTCTGTGGCTCTTAGCGAGGATGCTCCGTCAGCAGGCCCCACACAGGACTGGGAACTGGAGGGATGGACCGAGGCAGCCTGGGGCTGAGCCTCGCACGGTGAGGTCAGCAAGGGAAGGCCTCGCAGGCCTGGGCTGGAACTGGTGAGGGGACTGTCTGCAAGGTGCCAAAGAGCCCCTGGCTCCAGGGGGGAGTGCCGGGGCTGCTTCTGAATCCTGTCCCCTCTCCCTCCCGTAGGAAGCTCCTGCGCTACTACAGCAAGGACCACCCGGCCGAGGTCGTCAGGTGTCATGAGCTGCTGGCCCTCCATCTGTCAGTCATCCCCATAGATGTGCTGGTGCAGCAGGCGGGCGAGCTGGCCCAGCGCCTGTGGGAGTCCTCCCGGGTCCCCCTGCTCTAGGCAGTGGGCCGTGCACCGGTTCTCCACCCCCACCCCCACCTCAGACATCCCTACTACAGAGCCTCCTGGCGGGCAGCCACCTGAGGACCGGACAGGCCCCAGGGCAGCTCCAGGACTTCTTTTGTTTCTTTTGTTTGTTTTCTTCTGTTCCCTTCTCCCCACCCCACCCCAGGATTTCTTTAAAAAACCTCACCTAAAGCAGCCTCAGGCCGGGCAGTGACCAAACCCCCAGAAGCTTCTGTCTGGAGGAAGAGGGAGGCCAGGAGGTTCCTTTGTCTCTAAAACAGCAGTGGCTGCGAGGTCAGAGCTGCCTGCGTGTATCCCAGGAGACAGGTGTCTGAGGACCCTATCCTCTGCCTTTGTCCGAGGGGGGAGAGCTCCCTGGGGAAGCCCTTTCCCTCCCAGATGACAGGTGCTCCCTGGCTGGGGTCGAGTTCCAACCCTGCCACTTCCTCTCTCCCCACATGAGGGCCGACAGCACTCCCTGTCAGGGTGTTTGTAAGGGCTGCTGGGCACGAGAAGAGCCTCAATAAATGCTGGTGACGGTTATTGATCCTGTCCAAGCTAAAGCGCCTGGGCCCCTGGGCCTTCTTGGTGCCTAGAAACCCTGGCAGGTCCTGGCCTCTGGGTGCCCACACGGCTCCTGGCTCCTGCCCTGGCCCCACCCAGAGATCCAGGGATCCCAGGCGTGGAGGCTTGTCAGGGCGCCCAGGTGATCTGGTGTGCCTGGGTTTGAGAACCAACGGCCCAGGGGAGCAGCCTCCAACCCAGAAGCTCCCACCCCAGGGGGGACACAGGACAGACCGTTGGCGCGCTGGGCCTGGGGAGGAGCCGCAGAGGTCGGTGCCCCTCGCAGCAGCGCAGCAGGTTCCTGCGTGGTTGCAGACCGCAGCCCCCTCCTGAGTCTGGAGCCACAACTCGTGCCTAGGACTGCTCTTTCCCTAGGGAGCAGCCTGAGGGCACAGGTGCTAAAGGAACTAGAGCAGTGGTTCTCCACCTTCCTCATGCCGCGACCCTTTAATACAGTTCCTCATGTTGTGGTGACCCCCAACCATAAAATTATTTTCGTTGCTACTTCATAACTGTGATTTTGCTACTGTTATGAATCGTAATGTAAATATCTGATATGCAGGGCATATTTTCATTGTTACAAATTGAACATAATTAAAGCATAATGATTAATCACAAAAGCAATATGTAATTATACATGTGTTTTCCGATGGTCTTAGGCGACCCCTGTGAAAGGGTCGTTCGACCCCCAAAGGGGTCGCGACCCACAGGTTGAGAACCACTGAACTAGAGCCACACCCGGGCCCAAGTGCTTGGAAGGGGGCAGGGAGGGACAGCCAGGGAATGGACTGCAGCCCTCCTTCATATGCCTTCATGAGGGACATTTAAAACATCCCCTGGAAAATACGGCCAGCACAAAGGGGAGACTGGAACATGTCAGAGCAGCGCAGACACTCCCGGCTGCTGGGGTGGTGCTTCCTACAAGGGGTGCAGCCTGCTTACTAAGGGGCCAGGGACCAAGGGGCTCCTAATTCAGGACAGGCCAAGGGTAGTAATAAGGCGCTTTAGCCGAAGATCCTTACAGATGTGGCCTTCAGTCCCTGAGGATTCTTGGGAAAGGTGCCAAAAGACAGGAGGGGGATGTCCAGGCCTTCAAAAGGAAAAGGTGAACCCCAAGAATTACAGACGAGTGAGCTGGCCCCCAGCCCCTCAGGCCCCTGCCGCAGCCACTTAAGTGTTTGGAGGAGAAGGCGCCTCTGCTGCCCGGCGCAGGTGCGGCCCTCCCTGCAGCTTTGCTGAGGCCGCGAGCAAGGCCATGCGAGGGGGTGCTGGGCTCCCCAAGGGGTTCACCACCCTACAGGCTGGCAGGTCAGGGAGTGAGAGGCAGTCAAACCTGAGTCTCTCTTAGATTTCCCACCCAGCACCTCCCGGGCATTTCATTCCTTCCAGAGAAGCAGGACAGCACAGAGCCCCTCACTGCTCTCACACACCCCTCTCCGAGCCTCATGCCCTCAGCTGTAGAATGGGGGTGCTGGGGCTTACGGGAGGGGCTTCAGGTCTGGGCAGCACAGCGCCTGGCTCATGGGGGCCCTCGAGAATTACCAGCACGGAGTACTCCGAAGGCCGCAGGAGCTCTGCGGGTTACAGTTCTGCAGCTCTGCCCTGGGTGGACTCGGTGGGGGAGGGGCGTGTGCAGCTCAGCGTCCTGGGTTTAGGCCTGGCCCCGGGCCAGGTGTGGCAACAGGACTGCAGCTCCTCCTCTCCTCCCGCTTTTCCCTGCTCCCCCGCCCCTGGAGGCACAAACGCTGATGGCAAGCAAATTACTGCCGAGTGCTGAGCAGAAATGGCTGCAAGTGGCCGAGGTCTCCGCAGGGCCGTGAGCGCCTGGCCCTGTCCTGCGTGGAGACGAGCTCACTGGGAAGCCGCGGGGCGCCCGAAGCCCGAGTACGACGCGGTGGTGATAGGAGCAGGTAAAGCACTGAGCCAGAGCTGAGGGCGGGGAGGCAGCTCTGCCCAGAGGCCTGGAGGGACCCCTCCCCAGCCTTCCCTGTTTGCTGGGCACAAGCCGGCCAGGAGTGGGGGCAAAAGGGAGAGGGCTGTGGTGGAAGCCACAGTCTGCCAGCAGGCGCGGGTCCTGGGGCTCGGGCGTCGACTTCTGTGTGGTTTGGAGCAGATTCTTGCCCTCTGGGCCTGGGTCTTCCCATCTACAATGAGGAGAAGGACGAGGTCATTCTCTCTCCTGTGAAATTTGCTGGTTGCCACCACATTCTTGAAAAGCACATGTTACCTACGGGTTAGAAAGAAAGAGCCCTGCAACAACAGACCGGTGGAGTCCAGCCACATCAAGGGCCTGAGTCCTGGTCGCCACAGCCTCGTCACTGCAGCCACCCATCCCCAGAGTAAACGGATCGTTTCACAAGGGGGGGTTAGAAAACAAAAACGAGTCCCAGAGATGCTTGTCATGTCTGCAGAGGGCGACAGCCTCACTGCCACGCACATCTGGGTGTGGAATCTGCAACAGGGGTCCTGCTGGCCCCGGGCTCAGAGCCCCGACCACCGGGTGCCTGGGGGGCTGCAGGCAGGACCGGCTGCCCATCCTCAGGCCTGCCATTCACACAGAGGGCCCGAGTTTCAACTTTTGGCATTATTTCCAACTGGGTTTATACAGAGAGACAACGACAGGACTGAAGGAGACCATGCCCATTAGCTTTAAAGCTGCACCGTGTTTGGGCGTTCCTTCATTTTGTAGGCGTCGAGAGCAGCCGTGTGCCAGTCAATGTTTAACAGTCACCCCTCCAGGGGAAGCGTGTGCAAACGCACCCATGCATCAGCTTAGTAGCGATGCTGAAATAAAAGCAACAGAGCACATTTTTACAGGTAAAGTAACGGTACTCTACATTCCAGGTAGCCAAGTGATTCTCACGGAATGTCTGTGATTTTTGCCAAACTCAGTAGCCAACCTATGGTTGCAATTGACAAATGAGGATAGTTCCAGAAAATGTTGTGTGATGTTTTCATTTACGTTAAAGAGTAGAACAAAAGTGAACTAAGTGAAACCACGAAGATTTATGTCCGAACTTCACTCCTTCAGTGATGGGACCGACTTTCCTCCATCCGATAATACTTTGACTACTGGAAGAACATTCCCTCCATTTGTGCTTTTTGCAATGCTACAGCTACGGACACTGTTAAGTTTAACCTGCATAATTAGCATTTTCTCCACTTTCTAACGTCTATCAGCAGAATAACGAATCAAGCCCGCTGTGTAGTGCTGGCTGATCCCCAGGTGTAAGTACTCTCGCCACGGCCTTTTTCAAGTTGCCAAATGGCGTGCCGGATGTGAGTCTGAGTGGGATACACAGCAGCCCACCGTTACCTGGCACGGCCGCCGTACGGATGCACAGAGGTAATTACCGCAAGAGCATAGACCATAGTAAAATATGTACAGTAATCAGGAAGTGACAGTATTGAGTATTGTCTTTAATATAATTTATTTCATTGTAAGCTTATGTAAGTTAATGTTTAACAATGGCTGTTCTGACGACCGCTCACTTCCTGGGCTGGGGCAGCCCCATCTCTCAGCCTCACAGGGGGCCTCTGCCTTTCTCCGCCCATGACGACAGCTCACCCGGCTGTTTCCTGGCAGGGAGATTGACTCTAGGCCTCATCTCTGCGTCCCTGAAGTCGCACCAGGAGCTGGGAGCCACCTGGAAGAGGACCCCGATGTAGTCAGCGGACTCAGCGTGCCTAAGAAAGCCAGGAGCTTGTTAAAATGCAGGTCCGGGCCCTGGGCCTGGCGATTAGGATTCTCGGGCTTGAAGGTGGCTCCAGAGGTCCGCATGTCTAACCAACCCTGTGAGTGGACCCCATGCAGGCAGCGTCAGCCCACACGTTCCAGAGCCCTTGTTCAGAGCAGCTTCTCCGTGGAGCCTGCGAGCCTGCTGCCCATGGCTCCCAGGAGTCGGGCGTGGGGATCAGCTGAGCCTGCCTGCAGCTGAAGGCCACTGCAGGAGGCAGGGGGAGGTCACCAGAAGCCACAGGAGGGCTTGGCCAGGACTGGGGGTTGAGGGGTGCCGTGAGGAGGGTTCTGGGATATCGGATCCCAGACTCCTGTCATCTGAGGTATGTTTGTGCATTTGTGGGCTTATCTGTGATGATTGAACTGGAACCTAGTTGCCTGGAAGCCTTTATTAGTTTTCCAAGATTCACAATCAGTACTAATTAAAGAACAAATAGCTACCATTTATTGTGGGCCTGCTAAGGGCCGGGCTTTCCATATATTATTGGTGGTTTTCTCTGCAACGCTGCACGGCCCCCAGCATCCTGTTTCGCACATGAGGAAGCACGAGGCTCCTGGCCGTGACACTGGCTCTCGGGGCCACGCCTGGAACTAGCGGGAGCCAGGCTGAGCCAGGGCGGCGGCCTTGCAGGTGCATGAATTTGAGAGCAGGGCTTTTCAAACTGCAGTGGCAACCCACTCATGAGTCCCACCCAGCAATGTTTTCTAAACTTTCTTAAGAGAATTTTCAAAAGTGTATAAAAATAGTATATCCACCAGCATTTAAAAAAATAAAATTTTATCTAATAGATCATCCCCTGCTTATCACATGGTAAGAGTTGATGTCAGTTCACGTTTGTTTCTGTGAAGAACTTGCATGTGGAGGGTGTGCCAGGCCAGCGTGTAAGACGCATTTCCTCCACGGACCCTGGTTGGTGAGGTTTGAAAAGGGATTCCTGGAGTGGGTGAGAGGTCGGCTCAATGACCTCTAAAACTCTGGGAGTTTCTATGTGGAAACTTTAAAATCAGCTCAGCGGTGAAGAAAGCCATCATGCGGGTCATTGCTGCTCCCCTATTTATGGATGTTTGTGAAATTATCAGTTGAGCGTTTTATTTGAGTCAACAGAGGGTTCAGGTTGGTGCTCAGAGAACAGTCATCTGACGTCTTCGAAGATGCAGAGCGACCTTTCATCACCAAGGACAGACACATGCCCACTGGTCCAGACTGTGCCCGCCTCCTCTCCTGAAAATGTCCGGGGCCTGTTCTCTGCCCAACGAGGATCCATCGGCAGCTGCACCTTCTCCTGAAACTAAGGAAAGAGGAGGCCGCTCGGCCCCGGGACCACCTGCGTCAGAATGACCTGGGAGCGCGAGACCCCGTACCAGGCCCTGCCGCCCGCCTGCTGAGTACACTCAGCATTCACACGGGCTCTGGGTGGTCCTGACGCTTCTCAAGCTGGGGAGGCACTTCTACCAGGAGGGTTGGTGTGGACCTGGGCTCCCAAGCCAAGTTCAGGGCTCCTGGCCCGCAGGCGGCGGCCTACAGTTTTGGGAAGAGAGTTTGTGTGTAAGGCCAGTAAGTCCACCCGATGCCCGGCTCCCTGACGCATGCTCGCTACTCCAGCACACATGGGAACCGTGGAGTTCAGTTCCTGCCTTTCGAACTGTGCTTATTGTACTTTGGGAGCGCTGGGGGTGACAGGCAAAGCCATGTGCCTACAGCCTTCTGGGCACTGCTGTGAACCACACTTGGCAAAGTGAGCCAGGACAGCAACTGTCCTCACGACCAGCACTTACCTGGGCGGCCGCTGATTCCGCGCCAGACATCAGCGCACCGGGAACTTCTGCTCCCTGTGACGTTCCCCCCGACAGTCACCCCTCGTTCCCATGTGAGGCAGCTCAGTGATGCGAGGCTCCACGGGATGGCTTTCTCTGATGAGCGTGGACTCCTCGCCCCTCACTCCAGCACAGAGCCCCTGGCCACACCAGGTGAAAGGACATCTTCCAGGCCAGGGCGAGAACCGGGGTTTCTGACTCCCCACAGACCAGGAGTCTCAGGGCATCAGGCTGGATGCTGTTCTGACATCCAGGTGCAAGTTTGGGGGGACCCCAGGTTTCTGCTCCCTCTCCAGCGTCTTCCCAGGCGTGGGGCAGGGATGGGTGACCACACCACCAGGGAAGGTGTCTGTCTGCCTGCTGACCATGCCGCTTTCCTCCCCTCCCTGTGTCATTGCAGGTCACAACGGGCTGGTGGCTGTGAGTACCTCCCCTGCCATGCTTCACTGGCCCCAGGGCATGTGGCTCTCAGTAGCCACGGGAGAGAAGGAAAGGCAGGCCCGTCCTCTCTCCTGGTACTGACCAGTGGCCGGGAGGAATGGGATCTGCAAGGGTTAAGGAGGATGTCGGGGGCTCCCTTCCTCCCCTCTCCTTCAATGCCATGGATTTCCCCTTGGCCTTGGAGGAGTCAGGGAACTTCAGAGGCGAGATGATGAGAAGCTGGGGAGGTGGGTGGGTAACTGGCATCGCCTGGGAGACGTGTTGGAGCCTGGGGACCAGGTACCGAGCGGGCGGGCCTATCTCTGCTCCCGAGTGTGCGCAGTCCTGTGTGCCGAGGCCCGTGCTCTCAGCTGGGCCCAGGCCACGCACCACCCGGAGTGGACAGAAGCCCCACAGGCCAGGTGCACCCTGGGACAGCAAGGAAGCCAGGGCAGCGGGGAGGTGCCATCTGAGCCGGGCCAGGGTTACCCGTGGCCGTGCTTCTCGGACCTGAGTCCGTGGGCTCCTAGGCGGCCACAGTGTGCCAGAGGGTGTCCAGGACCCAAGGCAGACACGGGACATGGTCCAGAAGCAGTGGCAGCTCTAGACCAGTGGTTCTGAACCTTCTTAATGCCGCGACCCTTTAATACAGTTCCTCATGTTGTGGTGACCCCCAATTTCATTGTTACAAATTGAACATAATTAAAGCATAGTGATTAATCACAAAAACAATATGTAATTATATATGTGTTTTCTGATGGTCTTAGGCGACCCCTGTGAAAGGATCGTTCGACCCCCAAAGGGGTCACGACCCACAGGTTGAGAACCGGTGCTCTAGACGATCAACGTAGGGGACTTAGCTGAGTCAGAGCGATGAGACGGTGCTAAGTCTCAGTACTTTCCCCGACACATCCATTTTACTTGAACATTTTACAGGGGGACAGATCAATCATTTAAAACATTGATTTTGTGTTCATATGAGCCTGGGCTTGTCTCCCAGCTCTGCCTACGTGGGGAGGGTCAGGCAAGTCACGCCAGCTCTGAGCCGCGGGAACACAGGGTCAGGACGCCCACCTCGCAGTGTTGTGAAGGGCCTCGATGCTGACACGTTGCCGGAGGTTTCCAGCCGAGGCCACCGGTCCCTGCCGTTCATGGAGTTGGGTGGTGGCTCCTGGCGGCAAGGAGACCGCACCCCCGGGAGCCCAGGCGCTCAGTGAGGGGGCGGTGGGAGGACCTACGCGGTGGCTGGATGATTTGAGGGGCGTCTAACAGTAGGGTTTGCTCTCGATGGGACCCTGTCAGAAAGGGGGACAACTCCACGACCGCCATCTCCATGAGTCTTGTCTGGTTGAGGCGGGAGGAGATGGGAACTGGTGACGAAGCAGCCGTCTCGGCCCAGAAAGGGAGCGTTTGCATTTTGGGGGGGGGGGGGGGGGC
>NW_005871114.1:1049975-1074476 GCF_000147115.1 Myotis lucifugus
AGAGCCAGGTGAAGTGGGTATTGTTATCATGGCCCCATTTTGCACATGAGGAGATGGAGGCCAGGTGGCTCCGCGCCGAAGCTGCCCAGGCAGGAGAGGAGTAGAAGCCATGGGGAGGGGAGGTCAGGCTCAGCGCTCACAGCCCAGTCACTCCGGCCTCTGGGGGGGAGGAGGGGGGGAAAGGAGGCTTGCCCTGCCTGGAGGAGGGGGCCTGAGTTCCCAGAGGCCCTGGGGCCTTGTGAGGAGGGAGGAGGCTTGCCCTGCCTGGAGGAGGGGGCCTGAGTTGCCAGAGGCTCCTGGGCCTGCCTGGAGGGAAGGTGAGAGGCAGCCAGGAAGCAGAGGGGCGGAGCAGTCATGTGGGATCTTAGAAGACATTTGGGAAAGCGAGTTTCAGGGGAAGCAAGGGGAACGGCTTCCCACAGGCGGGAACAGCGTGAGCCCGGGTGGCAGGCTGGCCTGCAGTGCGGCCCCTGAGACTGCAGGTGGCCACCAGGGTGCAGGGAGGGTGCTGTATGTCCCCCAGGCGGCCTACCTACAGAGGACGGGGGTGAACACGGCCGTCTTTGAGAGACGCCATGTGATCGGGGGCGCAGCTGTCACGGAGGAGATCATTCCAGGTGAGCCCGGGCGGTGGAGTGGGGGCAGCGGCGGGGTGACCGCCAGTGGCCGCCCGTGACTGTCTTCATGTGATTCGGTTTCAGGGTTCAAGTTCTCCCGAGCATCCTACCTCCTCAGCCTGCTGAGACCACAGATCTACACTGACCTGGAGCTGAAGGTAGAGCCCCGCTGCGGCCCAGCCTTGGGGGGGGGAGGGGTCAGTTCCATCTTCCCCCCGGGGTGAGGCTCCCCACAAGGTGATTCCCGGCACCTGAGGCCTCGCTTCTATCCGAGGGCCTATCTGTCCACGGTCTCCTTGGTACGTGCCCTGATGGTTTGGTCTAGTCCACCCACTGTCTTAAAAATCGGGAACTTTCACATAAAAATCAGACTTATTTTAATGGAGGAGCTTTATCAACACGAGGCCCGAGTTTCTCCATGCAGCACTGATCCCCATGTGGGGCGGGGGTCCCCTGCCCTGCCCTGCCCCAGCCCTGACTTGTCTGGCCCTCGGGAACCGGCCTGAACCCTTGAGCCCCAAGTTTGCAAAGCTGAGCAAAGCTGCCTCAGGCCAGGAGCCTGCCTGGCTGAGGTCCTGCCGCCCTGGCAGCCCGAGCAGGAGTGGAAGGACTTTCACCTCTTCCGGCGCCAGGGCTGCTGGGAGCCATCTGAACCCTCTCAGTGGCCCCTCTGCCTCTCTTGGGTTAACCTTGGTCACAGGCTGGGCCAGCACTGCCCCCACCCCCCTTCCACATTCCTTTCACCCCTCGCTGCCTCTTGTATAAACTCTGCTCACAGCCCAGGGCCGCTGAGCCCCTCCCTGCGCGGTGCCTGTCGCCCCAGAGAACGGGTCCCTGTGCCACCCGTGCCGGAGGCCGCCACGCGCTTTAGCGCCAACTTTGCTCTAAATTGGAAGTTTGAAATTGATAAGATGTTGAGCCACTGTTCACAGCTCTTGGGCTGCTTGAACTGGTTCATGTAGAGGAGTTCTCCAAACTAGATAACTACAGAAACGCACTAAAGAAATTATTCTTTGAGCCGGGGAGAGAGAGAGAGAGAGAGAGAGAGAGAGAGAGCATTGACCAGCCAGGACTGGGTGAAATGTAGCCAAGGACGGGAAAGGCCTCTGGTCTTAAATGTAGCCAAGGACGGGAAAGGCCTCTGGTCTTCAGCCCGTACCAGCCTAGAGCTGGCGGGCTTGCAGACGCACCAGCTGTGCGCAGAGGCAGCCGCGGTTCGGGAAGGGGTGGGGTAGACCCTCCTGTGAAAAATCTAGCTTCTGAAAATGGAGAGTCACAGAATAGAATTTTTCACATGATTAATAGCTTTATTAATAAAATAAATTAAAAATATGTGCTCCTGAAAGGTTCCGTGTGCTCCTCAAATATTTGTAAGTCAAATCATATTTTAAATGCATCAAGGGAACTTCCATTTAAGGTGACCCTGGAGTAAATGAGTCTGCAAAGTAAATAAAAATTTTTGATGTGAATAATTTATCTACCTTGTAAGTATGGATTTTCACATAATTGTTTTTTTATTGTGTCTTTCCAAATTTTAATTATTTATTTCTGGAGCGGGGGCAGCTGTAGACTAGTGTGGAGCGTGAGCCAGGGCTTCTGAGTCAGAGATGTGGTTTTGAAACCCGATCTACCTTCCAATGTGACCTTGGGCAAGTTATTTACCTTCCCCGAGCCTCAGCTGTTGCATTTGTACAAAGAAGATGGTATAGAGCTGTTGTGGGCTGACCATTGTAACCCCTAGGCCAGGCCCTGGCACAGGGTAGCGTGGTGTGACACGGAGCGGTGTGGCATGGTGTGATGGTGTGGTATGACATGGTGTGACACGGAGTGGTGTGGTGTGGTATGACATGGTGTGACAGGGTGTGGTTTGTGTGTCGTGGTGTGTTGTGATGTGGTGTGATGTGATATGAGGTGGTGTGTTGTGATGTGGTGTGACATGGTGTGACACGGAGTGGTGTGGCGTGGTATGACATGGTGTGACAGGGTGTGGCTTTGTGTGTCGTGGTGTGTTGTGATGTGATATGAGGTGGTGTGACGGTGTGACACGGAGTGGTGTGGCTTTGTGTGTCCTGGTGTGATGTGGCGTAGTGTAGTGTAGTGTGATATGGTCTGCCACAGAGTGCCTGGGCACGGGGGCTTTACACACTTTCACTGAAGAATAGGAATCAGGACCGTGGGAAGCTGCATGCAGGTATCTCAATGGTCATAAACACAACCGGAGAAGCTCAAGGGCAGAGGCCACCATCCCTCCCACGTCGCTTGTTCTGCCTGTGTCCCGCAGAAACACGGGCTGAGAGTTCATCTTCGAAACCCCCACTCCTTCACCCCGATGCTGGAAGAAGGCACGCGGAGCAAGGCGCCCAGGTCCCTACTTTTGGGCACAGACATGGCGGAAAACCAGAGGCAGATCGGCCCAGTTTCTCGCAGAAGGACGCCCAGGTAGGGGAAAGTGACTGGCGACGGACCTCTTCCTCCCTCTGTCGCCTGCAGGCGGCTCTTGAAAGGAAACGGGCCTAGTTGGACTTGTCCAGGAGCACAGGTCCAAGGGCCAGGGGGCTCGGACAGGCCACCCCCCCTGCCCTCGATCTTGGGCACTGCAAAGAGAAGGGGGAGATCAGTGGTTAAGACCAGTGGACACTGGAGCCCCTCACACCTGTGTGTTCAGGACGCGGCCGCTGTTCCGATGGCCTCTGTCTTCTGCGTGTCAGAGGGAGGCCCTGGCAGGTGCTTACACTGTGTGCTCTGTCTCCGCTGCTTTCAGACAGAACTCTAAGTGGTTATCAATATTAAAGCACATGGAGGCCGAGACGAAGGATCAAGGGCGGATCAGAGACGATTAAGGATAGAATGAACTGGATCAGGAATCTAGGACAAGGAGGTTGTAATAAATATTCATTCGATTTGGCGTCAATCCCCCGACAGCCCAAGGCAAGAACTTGTACGCGATGGCATGCGGGTCTGCTGAGCGGAAGCAGCGCATCTGACAGCGAACGCACAATTTCCCCAGGCTTCTTCCTGGGATTGCATTATAAGGAATTTGTTGGGTAGCTTTGTCTAACGAGTTAGTGAATATAATGGGCCTGGTGTGATTGGTTTGCAGATATAAAAAGATTCCTTAAATGGCTATTTTTTGTACTAAGCCTAGATATAAGCTGAAGGCAGGGCCTTAACTCAGATCTTGTGCAGACATTTTTATAAGAACCTAGGTTACTGTAATCAATGTGTGTTGCTTTTTGTGAGGCTAGTCTATCACCAGGGAATATCTCTTCAACCAGCAATTTCCAAACCCGGCTGACAGTCAGGGTCGCCCAGGGAGCTTGGCTTTGTTTTCAAAGTGATTCTTTTGTGCACTGGGTCGGGGACCACTGCCTCCACCCTGTGCTCCAAACCCTGCCACCTCAGACTCACGAGGGAGCACTTAGGACAAGGCCAGGGCCCGGGGCCTGTGGGATGGGGCGGTGGCCTGGAGTGCCGGCAGTACACATCCCCTGTGGGAAGTCAGGGCCCTGGATTCTGGCTTCGTCTTTGTCGATTGTCACACTAAAGGCCTCCCGCAGAAAGAGCTATGCAGCTTCACTGTGTACTTCAACACAGAACTTTCCTTTATGTAACAATTAAATTCTGTAGGTATATCCGTGAGTCTGGATGAACCAAAAATTAAGAGCTCTGGGCTGAAAATGAAGATAAGGCCTCCAGGGCACAGGCAGCCACCCAGCTCCTGTCGCCCATGGGGGGAGGGGGTGTCGACGTGGATTCTGTCGTGGGAGCTCGTGGGGTGATGGGGTGCAGACCTGGTCCTGCTGTGATGAGAGGACGTGGGAGATGCAGAGCAGGAAGGAGCAGTCGGCGTGCTGGAGCGCAGGGAAAGGATCCTACTTCCCCGCAGAGAAAGAATAAACCGCTCAGTGGTTCTTGGTTTATCGCGGAGACCACATCCTGAGTACTTGCCAGGTTCCTGTGGCGGACGACTGGTCCTGGCCAGCTTAACCCCTGTTCCTGCCACCACCGATGGCTCTCCCGCGGCCCAGGCTCGCTCTGACCTCCCCTGGTGTGGACCTCAGCACAGACCCGGACAGGGAGTGACAGCACAGCCACACTGAGACAGCTGGGCATCGGGCCAGAGGACCAGGAGGCTCCGCTGAGGGCAGCGGCCACGTGGGGGCAGCATGGAGGGCAGAGCATGGGACCATGTCCTTCTAGGCAACAGTGCCTGGACTTGGGGTTGTGTTCCAGGCTTTTCCCAAATACGAGGCCTTCATGAATCGCTTGGCATCAGCCATCGACCCTCTGCTGGACGCAGCGCCCGTGGACATGGAGGCCTTCCGGCGGGGCTCCCTGCTGCAGAGGCTCCGGGCGCTCTCCACCCTCGCACCCCTGCTGCAGGCAGGTAAGTCCGGCCGGCATCAGGCAGATGAGTGACCTTCACGGAGCCGAGCCCACTGTCGCCATGATCAGACGTAGGCCTGAGCCTCCAAGGCAGCCTGCCAGCTGCCATGCATTAAGGGCTGCCGGGAGGTCGGCGAGGAGGTCGTGCCTGGCGTGCCCTAAAGCCAGAGCCCACACTAAGGCTTACGTGCGAGCGGTTCGTTTTGCAGGGTGATCCAGGGAAGGGAGAGAGAAACTGGGAAGAGGGGAGTCCACACCAGCGTGCTGCCGTGCGGGCCACCACGCAGGTGACAGGTGCTGGGTCCCGAGAGGACCCCCTAGACGCCCTAGGAGATGCACGTGAGGACCAGCCCCCAGAGAAGGAAGGGAGACTTTCCCCATTAGGTTCTGTCTCCCAGTGATCAAAGGGGGTTTAACTCCTACATAGGGCTGGGCATCCATGGGTGTCAGGTGGCCTTTTGTGGGCGTCCTGTCTTGGGGCCAGAGAAGCCCCAAGGCTGAAATGAAGAGGCGCACCTTACAGGCGTGAGGTGAGATCTGTCGATGGCACCGTGTGGAGCTGATGGAAGCCTGCCTGGCCCTGGTCGTTAGAGAGAGGGGCCAGGAGAGTTTGGAGAGGATGCTAGATTGGGGCTTAGCAGGAAAAACTTCTGTGATTGATTAGTGATGTCTGCCACGGCTATGAAAAGGGAAGTTTGGCTACGTATGCTATTCTTTTCTACTCCTCCAGGTTATAAAGACCAGTTTAGCTTCTGTATTCTAGAAAAATACTGAAACAGTTAGCTGTGGCCACAAAATTGCTACATAAAACTGTAGAACTTCAGTGGCATATAAAAATTAATTTCTCACAAATCTGCATGGTTTAGCTCAGTGATGGCGAACCTATGACACACGTGTCAGAGGTGACACGCGAACTCATTTTTTTGGTTGATTTTTCTTTGTTAAATGGCATTTAAATATATAAAATAAATATCAAAAATATAAGTCTTTGTTTTACTATGGTTGCAAATATCAAAAAATTTCTATATGTGACACGGCACCAGAGTTAAGTTAGGGTTTTTCAAAATGCTGACACGCCGAGCTCAAAAGGTTCGCCATCACTGGTTTAGCTGATCCCAACTGGGCTCAGCCGATCTGGTCTGGTCTCACACATGTTGGTGGCTGGGGCAGATCAGCGAGGGCAGCTGTGCTCCAGGCGCCTGTCCTCCTGGGAGCTGCAGGCCTTCTTACATTACTGGCAGAAGCTCAGAGGGCAAGCCCCGATGTGCAGGCCAGTTTCAAGCCACTGTCTGCATCACAACTTAAAGCATTCCACTGACCAAGCAAACCCTGTGGATGAGTCCAGAATCGAGTCAGAGCGTTTCCTTCTCGCCTGTCTGTCTATGTTTGATGGGTCTTCTCTTTCAGGCCGCATCCTGGGGGCCCAGCTGCCCCAGTATTACCAGGTCCTCACAGCTCCCATTACCAAGGTGAGGGGCTCCCAGCCTCAGGCAGGGCCTGGCAGTGAGGGGTTCTCTCCCTCCGATGGCCCTAAGCTCTTCTCCTTGCCGTGTTACTGTCCCAGGTGCTGGATCAGTGGTTTGAGTCCGAGCCTCTAAAAGCTACTCTAGCAACGGATGCTGTGATTGGAGCCATGACCAGCCCCCACACTCCAGGGAGTGGGTGAGTGTGGGCGGCGAGGTGGGGCAGTGGGAGTGGAGCGAATTCCCCCCAAAGCGTGATAACAACAGTCACTGACTGAGCTCCCCCTGTGAGCCAAGCAGGAAGCCACACACTCCGTACACGATCCATCTGACCCTCACGCTAGGACCTAAGAGCCGTGGTTCAGAGAAGGGAAGTGTTTTGCCCGAAGTCACACAGCTACGAAGTGGCAGGGGTGATTTGCAGCCCAAGTTGTCTGACCCCCAAAAAGTCCTTCTTAGCTGCTGCTCTCTGTTCTTCAGTAAGAAAAGCCTCTCACCCACCTCCCACGGTGACATCTCACGTGAATGTATCTTCTTCCCACCCTTTCTCCTCTTCTCTCCCTCACTGCTCTTCCCATCTCTTCCCGCCCAGGAAGCCCTGCTGCCCCTCCCCCTCCCACCGACCCTTTCCCTGGGTCCCAGGACAGGCTCACACACAGACACCTGGGTAAGGGTGGGCAGCCGCCTTCCCTCTGTGAGCGGGGGTGTGCTAGCAGCCTGAGCCAGCAGGGGGCAGTCACACACAGTGGGGTCCTTGGCTGCGGTAGGACAGAGTGAAGCCCCCAAGAGCAGGAAGGGCGGGGTGTGTGTTGGGACAGAGGATGCTGCCAGGTGTTGGGCCGCGTCCAAAGCACCAGAAGATGCAGCTAGAAGCTGTCAATGTGTCTTTTCTCTCAAGGGAGGGAGTGCCCCTTGGAAGTGGTTTCCCGCGTGCACTAAGCCAGCCCCCCATTCCCCAGGGCCGGGAAAAAGGGGGGCTGGCAGCAGTTGCCACACCTCGGCCAAGCTCTGTGATCAAACAATCAATGGGGATCTTCCAGCTGGGGCTTCCTACCCTTTTCTCTGTGGGCCTCCAGGAGGCTTAGCTACTGCCCAGGTTGTAAAATGTGCCTTTAAGTAATTTGTTTCTTCATTAATTCTTTCAATAAATATTGATGGAGCACTTGTCTGTGCGAGGTGCTAGGGCGACAGTAGAGAATGGAGCTGAAATCCTGTGGGTGAGGTGGACGCAGAGCAGGCACTGACAGCGAAGTGCCGAGGTGCTGGGATGGGAAGGAGGCCGGGACCACGTGCTCTCGGTCAGAGAAGCCCTGCAGGAGAGAGCGTCGGTTAAGCGGAGCCTCTAAGGACAGGAGGAACTAGGGAAGCAAAAGACGAGGGAGGAAGGGGCTCTAGGCAGCTGTGCTCCATGTGCAGAGGTTGGGAGTTGAGAAACCAGGTGGTCTATTCGAGGGTCTAAAGGAGGTTCCGTTTGGTAGGAGTGTGGGCTGGGAGGGGGCACGGTGAGGGATGCGGCTCAAGATCAGGCAGGATCCCTGGGGGCCCATTTCAGACTCTGGCCATGACCAACAAGGAGCCGAGAAGGTTTGACAGGAGAGCAGGGCCAGGGCACAGCTGGGTTTTGAGATGGGACTCCAGGTTCGACGTGGAGAAGGTTCTGCAGGGAAGAGAGAGGGGAGAAGGTGGTCCAGTGAGGAAGGCCCACTGCAGTGTTTACGGAGGAGCAGAGCGTGGCCTGGACCAGGGAAGGACGCAGGGAGCAGGGGCAGGAAGCTCTTCAGAGGCGGAGGTGACAGCACGTGGTTGGATGGAGGGCGTGAGAGACTAGTAGGAGGCAGGTTTCTTCTGGAAACTGAAGATGCCGTTCTTTGGGGTGGGGAAGGTTGAAGGAGAAACAGGTTGGTGGATGGGGGCAAAGATTGGGTTTAAGACGCCTGATAAGAAACCATGCAAATGGGGACCTCGGTGGGTAGCTGGACAGACGGACTGGAGCGCAGGAGAGAGCCGGAGCTGCAGCACCAGACACATGTGCACGGGGAGAGAACTGGGATGGGGAAGCAAAGGCTCTTACAAGAGCCTAAGCCCGTTGAAAGGCTAGTGGGGCAGGTTGGATGGGAAGAGAGAGGCTGAAGGTACAATTCAGGGTGGAATATTTGCACCTTGAACTCTGAGGAGATTAAATCCCACCTCCGGCCACTAAGTCTGATGATCTGCCCTCAGGTATGTGCTGCTGCATCACGTGATGGGGGGCCTGGAGGGGATGCAGGGGGCCTGGGGCTACGTCCAGGGAGGCATGGGTGCCCTCTCGGACGCCATCGCCAGCTCAGCCACCGCGCACGGAGCAAGTATCTTCACTGAGAAGGTGAGTGGCCCCTCTGTCCCCTCCTCTGATGGTTGGCTAGGGTCCTTCCAAAACCTCAGATTCGCAAGTTCCCTCATTTTACCAATGGACAAGGCGGGGCTTGGAGTTGAGGGGCTCAGTCATGCAGCCTGTTAGTAGCTGCACAGCTGTCCACCGGGTCCCGGCTCCCGTCAAGTTCACTGCCACTGTCCACAGTTGGGCTGAGCCTTCCAGGCGGAGGGGCGGGCTAGGCTTCCCCGAGGAGCTGCGAGCTCGGCCGGTGGCTTCAGGGTTCGGAAGCTGTGACTGTCCAGGAGCAGCAGACACCATGGAAATCCTTCAAGGTCTCACCTCGTTTTCCTTCCTGGGGGCTTCTGGGGCCTCACTGTGTGGGGTGCAGACGGTGGCTAAGGTGCAGGTGAGCAGAGGACGCGTGCGAGGAGTGGTGCTGCAGGACGGCTCGGAGGTGAGGAGCAAAGTGGTGCTGTCCAACGCGGAGCCCCAGACCACCTTCCTGAAGCTGACGCCACAGGTGAGCCTGGCGGGGGTGGGGGTGGGGGTGGGGGTTAAGATCTCTGTCCAGCCCAGACCGATGGCTCAGTGGTGGAGGGTTGACCTATGAACCAGGAGGTCACAGTTCAATTCCCGGTCAGGGCACCTGCTCAGGTTGTGGGCTCGATTTCCCAGTTGGGGAAGCGGGGGGGCGGGGGGTACAGGAGGCAGCCAATCAATGATTCTCTCTCATCATTGATGTTTCTATCCCCCTCTCCCTCTCCCTTCACCTCTCTGAAGTCAATAAAAAAACACAAATTTTTTAAAGATCTCTGCCAAGACAGGAGCTGAGAAATGGGGTGATCGAGGGAGCTGGAACTGCATAGGGTAGGAGATGCAAGGGCCAAGTCTGCCCACCTTTGGGGAAGCCAGTCCTCCTCTTTCTCACGTTGCAGACAGGTAACAAACAGGGCAGAGCCTCACAGGTGAGGAGAAAGGTCCAGAGAGGTGAGGTGCCCTGGGCCGTTCAGGTGACAAAGGACAGAGCCAGAGCTGGGACCCAGAGTTATTTATACAACTGTCCTGCTACCCCGGTTCCTCCCTTCTAACCAGCCCCGGTTCCACGGCCTGTGTGGATTACCTATTTCCATACGAATGCCGCATCACAAACAGCCACAGGACTCCTGGGCATGGGACAAGAACTACTGATTTAGCACAGAGAGCTGGAGAAGTCCGTTGATCTTGGCTAAGTTCAGCTGATTTGGGCTCCTCGTGCATCTGCCATCAGCTCTGAGCCCCGCTGACCTGGGCTGGGCTCGCTCACATGCCAGCCAGGGGTTCAGGAGGCGTGGCTAGTGCAGGACAGTTTCTGCCCAAATGACCTGGGCCGGTGTGTGTGTGTGTGGGGAGGGGGGGGGGGGGGCTCTGTTCCACCTGTCCTTCATCCTCTAGCGTATTCTCAGCGTCTGGCAGAGGCAAAAGCAAGCGAACTCAACCAGGCAAGCCCTTTCCAGGCTTCGGTTTGCATCCCATTCACACTGGCCTTGTTCAAGGCCAACCCCAGAGTCAGAATGGGAGGACATTACAGAGAGGGATGCACAGAGAGGCCTGAGGATTGGGAACAATTCTTGCAACTGACCACACCTCCCCTGTCCCTAAGATAGGCGGCGATATGAGCACGGAGCTCCCAACCATTCTTGGGGCTATTCTTGAGACAAGCACCTCTTTTTTCTGAGTGATTCCACTACTAAAATCCAACAAACGTCCGTTCAAAAGCCTCTTGTTAAGGCACTTCTGAGATCATCAAGACTTCCAACAGCTTACGGACGGGAGGAGAAAGAGGCCTGCAGACCACGGGCCGTGTCGAAAGCAGGAGTCAGTGTGGGCCATTTACAGTCAGGACTGCTGGCAGGTCACAGAGGAAGAGTGGTCAGCGCTGAGCAGGAGGGGGGGGGGCTTCACGGAGGAGGGGGTGGATTTCCGGAAGTAGAAGTCAAGAGACCGGTCTGAGCCAAGGAGGAAGGCCGCCACTTTGGGGCCAGGCCTTTATGGAGACTTCCACTTGCAGGAATGGCTTCCCGAAGAGTTCACACAGAGGATCTCTCAGCTGGACGTCCGGTCGCCGGTCACCAAGATCAACGGTAAGAGCAAAGCCCACTGCAGGGCCGTCTCTCGGCCACGCTCAGAGTGAGCAGCGTCCAGGTCTGGGGGAAACTGACCTCATCATCATTTCTGTCCCCGACCTCCAGCCTGCCCCCCGATTTGAAGGGGAAACACTTTTTCATACTTTCTCTTCCCAGGGTGAGCAGGGTGATGGGGAGAGAAGGAGGATCCCGGGGTGCAGAGGACACAGGCCGTGGGGCCCTGACCCCTCCCTTCCTTTGGTTCCTCAGTGGCTGTCAACCGGCTGCCTGACTTCCTGGCGGCCCCCAATGCTCCCAGGGGCCAGCTGCTGCCCCATCACCAGTGCTCCATCCACCTGAACTGTGAAGACACCCACCTGCTCCACCAGGCCTTTGAGGATGCCATGGATGGCCGGCCCTCCCACAGGTGAGCGGTCCCTGGGCTTTGCACCCCTGGGGTGTTCTCAGCCATGGCCCTAGGGAGGTGGGGGCGACTGTCCGGACACAGTAGGCTTGTCTCTTCCTCCTGGTGTTAAATATTCACAACGAGGTAGGACCTGCCTAAACCCACACTTAGATCCAAGGCGAGGAAATGCATCCCAGGCAGGAAGTATGGGCCGGAACAGGGAAGGGACGAAGAGGGCAGCAGGTTCAGCCAAGTAGCACGATTAGCAGAAGGAGCAAAGAGAACAGAGCTGGCGTTTGGGAAGAACTGGAGAAAATGCAGGAGAGAAAGGGCATTTATCCAATTCAGCTGCCTGCCCAGGGGGCCACACTCACGGATTCCATATCCGCTCTTATCTCTGATAAGCTGCTTCATGCAAAACTTGGAAAAGGATTTTCCACCTCCCACCGCACCGCAGCTGTATCTCCATCCTAGGAACAGGCAGGGATGTTCGGGAGCAAACATCTGTCCATCCTGTCCATGTCCCCCAAAACTTGTTGAAAACCGATCTGTGCCAGGCTCTGTATAGGCACAGGTTGAAGGGACCAGGGGTCGGGTAGGGGCATGAGGCAGACACTAAGTTAATCATAAGACGGTCACACAAACGTTAACAGCACGAGGTAAAGAGGATGTGGGCCCGAGAGAGGGGGAGAGGGCGAAGCCCACTTATCCATTCATAAATATTTGGGGCCCTGCTCTGTTACAGGTTAGTTCAGGGACCAGGGTGCAACGCAGAAGCAGAGTCAACAAGGCCTCTGCCCTCGGGTCACTGGCATTTTACGGTGGAGACAAGATAGCCATGCACTGTGACATGGAGAAAAATAGGTCGGGGAGGGGGTGTTGCTAGTCTTCATTAGAGGGTCAGAAGAGGCTTCGCTCATAACTTTGCATTTGAGCAGAGACCTGAAGGAGGTCTGTGGGTATCTGAGGAAGAACATCCAGACGGAGGGGAAAGTCAGGTGCAAAGGCCCTGGGGCAGGAGGGTGCTGCTGTGTGGGAGGCACGGGAATGAGGCCAGCGTGGCTGGAGAAAGAGAACCTGGGAGTGAAGGGCAGCGGGTGGGGTCTGAGCCGCAGCTGCTACATCCTGCTGGGCTGTCGACCACTGCTGGACTTTCCTCCAGGGGAGTGTGGGCGGAGCCTCGCTTGCATTTCAGAAGGACCACTGTGGCCACTGTGCGGAGAAAAAGGATGTCTACGCAATGGGTTACTATTACAGACCCAAGGGAGAAGGGGTGGAGGCTTGGCCCAGGGTGGGGGCGGTGGAAGTGATGAGAAGTGGCCACATACTGGGTATTTGAGGGCAAAGCTGCCAGGATTGGCTGTTGGGCAGGAAGTGGGGTCGGAACGAGAAAGAGAAGCCCCAGGAGAGGGTGTTTCCTTTGTCGGGGAGGGTAGGAGGCGTGGGCAGGGAGGAGCGGGTTCTGGCGGATCCCAGGCATTCGGTTTGGCAAGTTACTTTGGAGGGGCCTAGTGGACACACAGCCCAGAGGACGCGCTGAAGGGAGGGACGCGGCGAGGAGGGGCACTCGGTGGCCTAGGGATGGCAGTGTTTGGAGGCCAGAGGAACACTGTGCTGCAGGCGGAACAGGTGTTGTAACCAGGGAGGGGCAGGAGGCGGTTCCTGGGCTGCTGGTGCCCGGCAGCTCTGTGTTGCTTGGCCTGCTGGGGCAGGCGGCCAGGCAGGGGTAAGAGAGGTTGAAACCTGGCTGCCCAAGCGCCTGCTGACTTAGCCTGGCCCCTTCGCTCATTCGTGCTGTTTGTCTGGGCCTGGGACATTCGAGACCCTTTGTTCTACAGGCGGTGGTGGAGGAAGGCAGGGAAGGCCAGGCATTCGGGGCTGGGGCTGGCGGGACCAGAGACCCTGGGGCCGGGGCTGGGGCTGGGCTCCTCGGGAGTAGTCTGGACTCTCCTGGTGGCCACTGCCCCTGTGCCGGTGACCAGCCACCTTGGCCTCACAGAGACGATCCGCCGGCCTGGGCGTCATCTCGTCCCAGGCCTTCCTCTTGTCCCCTGTCATCTCAGAGCGGCCCCAGCCCCTTCCCTTGGGGCAACTGCTTCTTCGGATCTGACCGTCCCTCCTCCTGTCACAGGCCTATGATCGAGCTCTGCATCCCTTCCTCACTGGACCCCACGCTGGCTCCCCCCGGCTGCCACGTGGTCTCCCTCTTCACTCAGTACACTCCCTACACCCTGGCCGGAGGCAAAGTCTGGGATGAGCAGGAGAGAAACGCTTATGCAGACAAAGGTAAGGAGTTCCGCTAGACTTCCTGTCTGCAGTGGCAGCTGGCTGGGTGGTCTGAAGGGCCCTCTCCTCTGCGTCCCCCGCCTTCAGGATCTGCCCCATGAGAAGAGAATTATCCAAGGGAACTAATCTACAAAGTGAATGCCCGGGGTCAGGCACTGGGCCAAGAAAGTAAAACAGACACAGGTCCTGCCCTCGAGTGGCTCACGGTCCAGTGGGTTGAGTAACAAGGAAACCAATCTTACAGTACAAGGTCCTGTGTGAACCGAAGGAGGAAGCGTAGGCGGAGGGACGTGGAGAGCTTTCCAAAGCAGGGGCCATGGGAGCTGGGCTTTACAGGATGAACAGGAGTTCGCCAGGTAGCAAGTGGCATTCCAAGCAAAAGAAATAGCTTGAGCAAAGCGATGCGGTAAGGAAAGCTTTGCACAGTCAAGGAGAAACAAATCACTTTGTGTTGAGGGTTGAGGTAAGAAGGTGGGACTAGCGTGAGGTCCATAGGCCTTTGTACTGAATTATTTATTTGCCTGAGGATTGTTTCTATCTATCTATCTATCTATCTATCTATCTATCTATCTAATTTTGCTTATTGAGATGTAATTTGCAGTGTATAGTTTAATGAATTACAGTAAACTTGCCAAATTGTGAACCATAACGCCTCCTCCTAACACCCCGTCTCCCTGCTGCCCGGACCAGTGTTCGACTGCATCGAGGCCTACGCCCCTGGCTTCAAGGGCTCCGTGGTGGGCAGAGACATCCTCACTCCGCCTGACCTGGAGAGAATCTTTGGGCTTCCTGGAGGGGTAAGAATAAGTGCGGGGGTCCCTCATCACATTCTTCTCTCTGTACCCCACTCCCTGGCGTGTCCCCCACACAGCCTTCACCCGAAGGGAGGGCAGTGGCAGGGCCCATGGCGGAGAGGGGACAGAGGAGGGGCCCCATCTAGGGAGCGGGCAGAGCTGGGAGATCCAGGCAGGGGAGGCAGCACCTGCTGGGGAGCTCACCAGGCCTGGGGCCCCTCCACCTGGACGTCCATGGCCGCCCGTCCCATTTGAGCTTCTTCAGAGGGAGCGCCCTTCCTCCAGGCAGCCGGCCCTCAGGCTCCTGGTCAGGGTCCCAAGCCTCCCTGAGGCTGGAGGCAGGGGGGCGAGTGAGGAGGCCAGTCCCAACCCCGTGGCACCAGCCTCCTGTGGCTGCTGACCGTGGCCCTGTGTCTGGGCCCAGATGGGATGCGCTGCTCGTGTAAAAGGCACACCAGGTTGCAAAGACTTCGTGTGGGAAAAGTGTACAGTGTCTCATTCATCACGGCGCTATTGATCCCGTGTTGAAATGATAATGTGCTGGGTCTACTGGGTTAAATGAAACACACACTGACATTGATTTCACCAGTCCCTTTTTTAAATTTTAATGTGGCTCCTAGAAAATAAAAGTCACCTATGTGGCTCACGTTAGATTTTATTGGATCCCTGGTCCAGCTCTAGGATAAAGGAGGCCAGGCAGGGGGAAGGGAAAGGAGTGGGTGGGTGTGGAAGGCATGAGGTGGGCAGGGGTGACATGAGGGTCCGCCTGGAGGTTGAGGAGAGGAAGGTGGCGTCTCCACTGGGGGGGGGGGAGACGGGCGAGAGCAGGCTTGAGGGACAGGTCGGTGAGGGGCATGCAGAGAAGCCGCTGGAAGCACACCCGGTGGTGACATCCTGCAGATGTTCGTCTCCTTGCCCAGACCTGCCCGCCCCCCCGCCCCCGCCCCGGCCAGGCCGGTCTGCCCAGGCCATCTGAGCAGAGCTGAGCTCAGTCCCAGGCCCCTCGTCTGCCACTTGCTGTGTTTCTGTGGAGCGTGGATCCCCGGGCCCAGGCTCAGACGGTGTCCTGGTCAAAGAAACACGTGCCAGCAGCCGAAATCAGCAGGTTCCTCTCACTGCAAACGGAGCGGGTTTCGCAGTCCATAGCAGAACATGGAGAATCTCCCTGTCGGTGTCCCGGTTCCCTCGCCTCTGCAGATGCTCCCACCTTCTTTCTTCCTGAAAACATGCCCCTGGGAAGCTCCCCCAGCCCCGGGATGTGCCCCTGTGTCCTCTCTGCATCCTGAGAACCAGGAGAGCACCCTGGAAGGGGGACCCTTGGGGAGCACAGGGGAGTGAAGACCCAAACACTCCGTGTTCACGCCGTGGCCCTGCCTCACAGAACATATTCCACGGCGCCATGGCCCTGGACCAGCTCTACTTCGCCCGCCCCACGCCCCTGCACGCCGGCCACCGCTGCCCGCTCCCGGGCCTCTACCTCTGCGGAAGTGGGGCCCACCCTGGTGAGTGCCCCTCCGTCCCACCACCCCGTGTGGGTGGCGAGGGCTGGCGGGACGTCAGAGGCATGCAGACGGAAACGGGATAAACAGGGAGGGAGGCAGGGAGGGGCCCGGGACCCCCACAGGAACAACCATCCCCACATTCAGGGTTCTCAGGGCTGGGGGACCTGGTGCCCTCTGCCGGGCTGGCCACAACCACAGGCCTGGTAGCTCACACCCTCCTCAGGAGGTTTGGGGGTATGTCCCCGAGGCATCTCCCCACATTCCAGTTTGGACTGTGAGGCACCCATGTCCCTAAATCCCCTCCTTCATTCAGACCAGTCAGGATCGGTAAGTTAATGTCTCCATTTAAACACTCCCCCCCCCCATCCCCAGCGTGACTGGCCTCCCCCAGGCCTCCGTTCATGCCAACACTTACCTGGGCCCTGTCCTTCCCCTCCTCCCCTCAAGCCCTCAGTCCTGTGCCAGTTTCACGTGCTGAGGATCTCCCATCAGGCACATGGGCGCTCAGACCCAAAGGGGCACTTGCTTGGACTGTGGGCCCGGACCCTCCCCAGAGCTCTGAGGCAGGAAATCTGCAGGGGAGCCCAGAGCCTGTCTTCCTCAGGGGTCAGGGGTCAGGGATCAGGGTGGTTCTGAGGCCCACACCAGAGCACGCCAGCATCCTCACTCTGTTTGGCCACTGCTCCCCTGTGAGCCCTGGCCGCTCCCTGGCGGGGGCGGGGGGAGGGGCGTGGAGTGCAGCTTTGGCTCATGGGAGATTCCCTTCCAGGAGGAGGGGTCATGGGAGCCGCTGGTCGCAATGCAGCCCACGTGGTCTTGGAGGACCTCAAGAGCCTGTGACCCTGGCCCAGGAAGAACTGCCCTTGAGCTTGGAGGTCCCACGGGGCCATCTGTCCAGGCTATGGCTGAGGCAGACCAGTACTCACGGCTCAAGCGACTATTTTAGAAAAACACATGCAAGTTACATTCGGCACTGGCTAACCTTGGACCAGGGCTCACAATGAACTGCCTTTGTTGTATTAAAAACAATGTTTTGTACAGTCTGCATTTTTCTATATATTAGAATAGGAAAAACGTAACTGTGTGATTGCATGTCTACGTGATAGTAGGTGGGATTCACTTGTCTGGAATACTCAGTATTCTCACATCAGCGCCTCACAGCCCATTTGGTCAGCAAGCATCCCCATCTCACTGCTGGGCCCCCACCACCCATGGGTTGGGGAGCCGCCCCGTGAGGCCCAATCTGCTGCTGACACTTCCAGGCAAACTCCCCAGGGAGCCACCACGTCATCCACAGGGGCCCCGGGCCTGCACGGTGCCCGGCGTCTCAAACCCTTACCACCGCTGGCCAGGCCAACAGCGGTGAGGGTGAGGGCAAGGCAGGCGCAGCTGAGGGCCACGTTCCTGACTGAGAGCGTCCCACCTCTTCCTTCCCACGAGCAAGACACCTGTGACCTCTGTCCACGTGAACTCGTGTTATTCTCGCGTGGGTTGTCACTCCTGGTCAGAGAGATTCGTACACATGGCCCCGTGGTGATACAACGCCCCAGCCAGCTTCTCAGTCCAGCAGCCCAGGCCACAGGTCCCGGGGCCTCTCCTCCCTCCTTCCCCCGCAAATGAATATGTATTAATGTAGACCCACTCATTACTCAACCTCAATAAACGCAGCTTTCTCACGTGTAGAGGAGTCGTTGTGAAGATCAAGTAAGACAACAGGGCGTGTTTTCGTTCAGTGTCTGGCGCATGGGTGGTCCTGCGGCTGATACTGTTGTTGAGATGTCACCGCCATGTCTGTGTCCTGCGGGAGGAGGGAAAGAAGCATGTGAGGGAGGCAGGTGCGGCTAATATCCAGTGAGACGGGTGAAGGCGGTGGCCTCACCCTCGGTTTCACAGCTCACCCCTTTCCAGCTCCCACATGATGAGAACGGAATTGGATAACAAGTAAGAACTTGCAAAATCTTCAGAGGCCTGGGGCATAGCACATCAGACTTGGTTGTTCAAAAGATTAACAACTGGAGGGGGATGGTAAGTAAGAGTCACAGATACTTAATTTAGAAAATTTTAAAAATACAGTGGGGCCTTGACTTACAAGTTTAATTCGTTCCGTGACGGAGCTTGTAACTCAAATTACTCGTATGTCAAATCATAAAGTGAAGGAGTGAGACACGTGATGCTGGGCTGATGTTGTGGCGTTCACTGTGACGTTCGCTGCGCCAACTAGCGGTGGGGTATCTGAAGCTGGCTCATAACCCGAATTTCAGCTCTCAACTCAAAGCAAAAAATCGGCCGAGAGACGGCTCTTATCTCGAAAAACTCGTTAGTCAGGACACTCGTAAGTCAAGGCCCCACTGTATAATAACAAAGGACATAAAACCCAAACATAATCTTACCTGCAGAAATCACCGTGGTTACCATTTTACAATATTTCTAGCGAGGCTGTTACATCATCTGGATCACATGCTACATTCTCTATGTGAGTTTTATATCTTTCATTTTACTTCATGTCATGAGCATTTATCAGTAGTTTAAAAACATTTGAAAACATTGTTTTTAATAGTTGCCCAATAATCTCTTGTAAGGATGTAGCATACTTCATTGCAGGACACTGAGTTCAGCCTTGGCCTTGGTTGCTAATTAGCACCAGCCACAGGCCAGAAAGCCACTCTTCTTCTACCACATCGACCCTGAAATGACTCACCATCGTGTCTGCCAGGATGCAGCTGCCGGCCAGGCAAACATTCCCGCCGGAGGAGGAGGGAGGGGCCGGGAGCAGTTTCAGCACAGCCAGGAAGCGTTTCCCGCTGTGTGGTGGCTTCCTGTCTGTGTCCACGGCTCTGGAAGATACATTAGGTCCAGATGAGATACACGACCGGGCCTCTGTCCGGTGGGGTGCCTCGGCTCCTATAAGCCCCCGGCACATGCCACCCCACTGAGCAAGGGGACTGAGCTTCCCCGAAGAGATGCCTGCACATGGGCCACGGACCAGCAACCAGTCCCTTGCTGACTTCAGAACGTAAAACTCTCACAAGGATAAATAAGTCGGCACCACATTCGAACCTGATTTATAGTTGTTCGCTTCCTCCGAGCAGCGGGGATCACTTCCTCTGAGGCACAGTCGTGTAAAAACCTGGTGAAGTTGTTAGGTCGTGCGGCTCTGATGGCCCCTGGGCAGCGGTGTCCAGCGCGGCCCGCGGGGAGATGTGAGGGTTACAGCCCTGGGAGGAACTCGGGCGTCCTCGTTGGAGGGATGACAAATGCGGCCGCCGGGCCCCCTGCGGACCTCGTAAGTGTGCATTTTCCTGACGCGTGTTCTGTTTGCAAAGCACTTGACGGCATCGCGTTCTTCTGTGAGAGATTGACGTGAGTCCCGTGGAGAAGGAAGGGCAGGACTTGCCTGAGCCGGGCTGGCACCCTGTGGGGAAAGGGAAACCCTGTGAAATAAGGAGAAACACAAATGGACAGCAAACCCAAAATCATATTTCACCTCCCAGGAATCAGTTACATTCCACTTAAACCAAACTCCCATGTTTTACCTACAAAATAAAGAACAATTATTCCTATTAGAAAATTACCAGTGTGGGCACAAAAAGAGACTCTCAGATGCTGTTGGCAGTGCCATCAAGTTGTATTTGATAATGAGACTCAAAAGACAACATCCAAAAGCCAACCCATGTGGTGGGTTATTCAATGTTTTGTCATTTAACCTCTGAAAAATATCAGAGCTGTCCCCAAGGATGGAGGTACAAGCACATTCATGCAGTTATTTGCAATGGCAAAATATTGAAAGCAGCTTAAATGTCCCAAAATAAAGAATTAAATTCATCTCAGTATTGCATGGGATGGACTACCAAAAGGCATTTTTTAAAATCACATTTTGAAATTACTTTTTTTAATCACATGGAAAAATGCTGATAAAAAATAAGATGCAGTGGAATCCTAATTTTGTTTATAGAGATTAAAATATATATCTTTCTGTCATTCTAACATATATATGAGATATGTGTAATATACACACCATACATATCAGACACACACACACACAGATGGAGATGGAGGACAGAGAAACAAATTGGAAGAAGCAAGTGCGCCCACGTGTTAGCAGGAGCCTGAAGTCTTTCTGCCACTTGCTGGCAGTTTGGAAAACGTTCCTTACTACCTTCATCGAATCTATTTTAGCTTAAGAACAAGCCCAAAGTAAATGGACGGGACTTTGAAACATTGTTTAAAATGATGATCTCAAGTGCATTAATGAACTCCTCATAGACCAGAGACTTCCAGACACGCCTGGGTCTCAGAGTTCCTTAGTGGGGGGACCTCCGTCACAAAGGGGAGGGCAGCATATTGCCGGTGCTTCAACAGCCCGACAGCAATCCTGTGTGCTGGTGGGGAGGCCACAGAGGTGAACCCCAACCTGGATTTTCTTTCCTTTTACCTGAAATTACATCCGTTCTGTCATGCTGGTTGTCACATCCTTTGCTTTGTGGTTAGATTTGTCTTTGACTAATAAAGAAATTGGGATATGAATTAAATGAGCAAAGGATATTTGCTTGGTGGCTTGGTATGCAGACATCATCCAAGACACTAGGTCTCTTAAGAAAAAGTACAGTGTAGTCAATAGTGAGGAAACATCAGGGCCAGGCCCACACTCGCCACTGTGCCCGCTGACCTTTCCTCCCTTTGCTCTTTCAGGGCCCACGGAGGAGGTGGGTCTGGCTCCAGAGCTGGGGTGCACAGGGGAGGAGGATGCCTTCCTCACAGCGCGGACGTGAGGAACATGTATGTAAACATAGCTCACCAAAACACGTGTATCCTACGGCCAGGAAGCCCACTCCAGGCACGCGTATATAAGAAGTACTTCACCAAAAGACATACTAGCCTGATCGTAGCAGCACCGTTCCTCACACCTCCCGCTGGAAACTACCCAAGCGCCTGTCAGCAGGGGCACAGATGAGTAAATTGTGGTCTGTTCACACAATGGGATCCTAGTCAGCAGTGGGAATGAACAGCCTAGAACCACAGGCCACAATAGCATGTTGAATAAAGGAAGCTGGGCACGAAATCCCACAGGCTGGAGGATTCCGTTAAGAATAATGTACAAAAGCAGGTGAACGTCATCTATGCTGTTAGGCATTCACCTTGAGGGTGTTCGGGACTGGAATAGAGCCTGAGAACAAATTTGGGGTGCTGGTAATTTCCTGTCGTTTGATCAGTGTGGTGGTTCAGACTGAAAAATTTCATCCAGCTCTACACTTAGGAGGTTGCCATCTCTCTGAGCATATTACACGTCAATAGAACGTCAAAAAGAAAACTAGCCTGGCGCCCGGCATAAAGTGACAGCACCTGTTAACAGCGTCACTGTAAAGCCCTCAGTTACTGACAAAGCCCTAGGTCTGAGTCTAGACCAGGATGTGGAAATGAAGGAGGTCAGTAGGAAAGGAGACGACAGGGGGAAAGGACCAGATGGATGTGAGGGACAGACCTTCAAAGTGCCCCCACCCATGCTCCCTGCTCGGTGGGAAGGACAGTGACCGGCTTCTAACCAATGGACTATGACAAGGTAACAGGATGCGTGTGATTATGTTCTAAAAGATGACAGGGCCCAGCGTGCAGGAACCTCTCACGCCCTGGCTGGCTGTGAGGAAGCAGCTGGCCACATTGGCAATCCGCACATGGCAGGTAACTGCTGTAGCCTCAGGGATCAGAGAGCAGCTTCCCGCCAACAGCCAGCAAAAACCTGAAGACTACAGTCCTACAGCCTCAAGGAACTGAATGCTGCCAACCGCCATCTGAGGAGACAAATGGGTCCTTCCCCGGTCGGGCCTCCAGGTGAGAGTGCAGCCCTGGCCAGCACCTTAATAGTCGCTTTGCGAGTCCCTGAGAAAAGGACTCAGCTAACCCTGCCTGGATTTCTGACCCCTGGAAACGATGAGATACTAAACGTGTGGTATTTTAATCAGCTGAGTGTGGGGTGATTTGTTACACAGCAATAGATAATACCAGCGCAGGCCAAACAGCCATGCACATGGTGGGTACAAAATCTACCTCATGGTTTCAATTCAAACTGTGCTCCTAGATTTCAAAGTATTTCCATTTAAAAAGACCACATGACCTGGACATCCCTCCCATGGTGGCTGGCCATCTGCCCCCCGAGCGGCTAAGCCGGGAGTCAGCCATCACTGACTGAGGTCGTTGGTCAGATACACCTGGGTTTGTATCCTGGCTCTACTGCCATTTGACCTTGAGAATGTTCCTTAACTCTTCTGAGTCTCAGTTGCTTTTGACTAATGGAGAGAGTGATGTTTGCCAGGTACGAGGCACACAACAAAGACCAGTTTTCTTCCTTCCTTACAAAGTGACACACAGCTACATTCAGAGGGTTCAGACAGGATGAGAGGCACTCTGGAACCTCTGGGCTCCTGTGAAGCAGTGGAATGAAATTAAAGCCACCACGTAGCCCAACTGGTGTGGCTCAGTTGGTTGAGCATTGGGCCAAGAGGTTGCCAGTTCAATTCCTAGTCAGGGCACATGCCTGGATTGTGGGCTCAATCCCCAGTAGGGAGCCTGTAGGAGGCAGCGAATCCATTTTTCTATTTCTCTCTCCCTCTCCCTCCCTCTCTTTGAAATCAATAAAACCACATCCTATATAATAAAAAGGGAATATGCAAATTGACCATCACTCCACCACAAAGATGGCGGCACCCACAGCAGAGGCAGGGGTTTCCATAACACGAGATAGCTGCACCCACAGTGTAGGCTGAGTTCCCTTAACGAGCAATCAGCAGGGACCTGAGGCTGCGCCCCCCCAAGCCCCCCCCATGGGGCTTGACAGGGGACCTCAGGCTGCGCCCCCCACCTGATGGGGCTTGACGGGGGACCTCAGGCTGTGCCCTCTACCCCAACGCCAGGCCGGGGGACCTCAGGCCGCACCCCCCGCCTGGCGGGGCTTGACGGGGGACCTCAGGATGTGCCCCCCACCTGGCACCAGGCCAGGGGACCTGAGGCTGCGACCCCACCCAGCGGGGCTTGACAAGGGTGGGACCGGCCGGGTCTGGATCTAACCCAATGGGGGTGGGGCTGGCCGGGTCTGGGTCTCACATGATTTCAAGGTGCATGTGGGTGGGCGGGGACTTGATTCTGGGTCCCATGGTGCACCCCAGACTCTGACAGGAGGAAGATTTTCATATACATTTTACTAATTTTCTTTCATCTCTGACACTTCTATTATAGAGAAAGGGCAAATAGCAATATTAAAATATTTCCTCTAGTTAATCCCCTTTTAATGTGCACAAATTTCGTGCACCGGGCCACTAGTTTAAAAATAAGAAGAAGAAAGCCACCACATAAAGAAATGGAACAAGATTTTTTTTCCGTTTCAGATTTGAAGATTCCTCAGAGAGAGAGGGCCCCCACACTAGAAGCTTCCATCCTGGGCCAGCAGCACCCACACTTACCTCAACAGTCAATGACACCAACTAACCTGCACACAGATCAATGTATCCGGGCGAGAGACCAGGAAGCAGGCAGGGCGTTGCCACATGCAGAACCTGTGTGCGGGCTGGTGAGCTGCATTTCTGGCCCAAGGCATCAACCTGCCTTGAAAGAGCCCCCCCCGACTCCATGAGGCACTTGAGCCCCCTTCCTCAGTGGCTGCTAGTGATGTTCAAGGTCAGGTGACAAGCACGGGTTTTTGGAGCTGTGCACAGTCAATCTGCCTCTGGGGAAAGCTCTGGAATCTCTGGAGAATCCGCTAAAACCTAGTCTGTCTGCAGGCTGTTGAAAAGTTGGGAGAAATAGGACTGGGTTAAGCTTCGATTACTCTCCTTGTTGGATTTCCATAACTCACTTCAACATTCCCTCTAGGATGCCTCTCCTAGAATCAGCGTCTCCATTAATTTGCTACTTGTTGAGTCTTGCTGCAGCAGAGGTACCTGGGCACAGGCCCAAAACAGGACCAGATGATAATAGTAACAGCTGCTGTTTATCGAGTCCTGACTCCATGCCAAGCACTGCACCCACCGAGCATAGCACGTGCGTTACTTCACTTAAATCCACAGCAAACCCAAGAACCATCTGCACTGAGTGTCATTCACAGATGAGGCAACAAGCCCAGTGAAGCTGAATAGCTTGCCTAAGGTCAAGTTTTGAACTGAGGTCTTTCAGATACTAAAAGTCATGTTCAGAAGCTACACTCTGGATCCAACGAGCAGACAAGTGGTTTATCACAAGTCCCACTACTTGCTGACCATTTATGTTAGGGCTATACCCAAATGTGAAGCAATGGTCCCTAGCCTCAGAGCATCTGCAGTCTAGGGGGGGGAAACCAGAAACATGCATTTGAGGGTTATTAACAACTCCAGTGCCGTGTGAATCTGCACAGAGCACACTATGGAATCTGAGGGAGTATGAGCTGCCTGTGGTTACGTAGAGTCAGGTAGTGGTTCTTCCAGCAGAGGGGGCGTGAGCTAGAATGAGGTCACTCTAGACCAGTGATGGCGAACCTTTTGAGCTCGGCGTGCCAGCATTTTGAAAAACCCTAACTTAACTCTGGTGCCGTGTCACATATAGAAATTTTTTTGATATTGCAACCATAGT
>NW_005871114.1:1075238-1167527 GCF_000147115.1 Myotis lucifugus
CCCCTCCCCCGCCCCCCGCCGCCACTGTCTGCCCCGATCAAGAGCTCACTGTGGGGTGTCAGCAGGAGGCCAGCGCGGCTTCTGTGGAAGAGCCCTGTCCCCAGCAGCCTCAATGCCAGTGGCCTCTAGTTCGCCTACAAGGAAGGAGAGAGACCCTGGCCTAGTTGGCAGCCTCTGCTCTTTGTCAGAGGTGTTTGTAAAACCTTGTGAGTAACGGCCCTAGAGCAGCTGAGCTGCATTTCATCAAGGACGGGCAGGTGAGAGCCGGGCTGGGCTTCCACTGGAGCGGCCAGAGGCTCGTCTGCACGCGGAGCAAACTGGAGCCGCCCGTGTTTGGGATTAAGGAGAAGTTTAATAATAGTAAACAAACTTCCTTAGAAAGGCCTGGCCTAAAGGGCACTGGCTATTAGGGAGAGAGAAAAACCCACCACCGCTGCTTTTATAGTCACTCCGCTCAGGCTGTAATGAGAAAACCTCTCTTCTGTAGAAATGACCTTCTCCAGCGAGTCACCCGAGCCCCAGCCCCCAACCCTTAGCCCAGGAAGCAGAGCATAATGGAGCAGTCAGGTGTAAATTATAGGAGCCCGTCGGGGCAGGAAGCAAGGAGAGTTATAATAGTGGAGTAAATTAATTCCACGTAAGTGGGATTAGCAGTAAAACAAATAGCAGTCCCACCACGAACCCTGTCTGGAATGCTGCGTGTCCGTCCCCTGCCGAGGGGACAGAATAACCAAGTGGCTGAGCAGGAATCAGTCACAACATAGTTCCTGCCCCAGCTCCTCTGGAAATACAAGGCAGAAAAGTGTTTGTTTCTACCCGCAGAGGACTCAAAAAGAGATGGTGTGTGAGGGGGGGAGCTGCCTCCCATTTCACGGCGGCCACAATACCCCACGAGCAAACGAAGCCCTAAATGCAACCTGAGCGTCAGGGGAGGGGTCGCCAGGATGTGGGGTAAACTAGGGGCAGTGAGTTCTGAGGAGGGACCCACCAGGCGCTTCCATTCCTGGCCCAGGGCATGTTGGTTTTATTCTTAAATTGTCAGCCTCTTGTTTGTTTGAGCTTTTTGAGGCTTCTGCTCCTTTCACCATTTGAAAGTGACCTCTGTTCAGGTGAGTGGAGCACTGGGTGCTTTGGGGCCTCAGAGGCTGTGGGTCATGGTGGGGACTCCAGGTGTGAGCACACTCGGGCTGCAGAGGCCAGCTTGGACTTCAACTCGGGCTCCTGGTGTACAAAGTAGGATCGGTTATACTTCATAGAGTTGTTGTGAGGACTAAGTCACATTAGACCAAAATCCCAAAGCCCCTAGCCCAAGTGCTGACCTGCTGAAGATGGACATTTGAGTAGATGGCAGCTCTCCGGCCTCCCCGCCCCCTTGCTGTGAAACAGTGGAGCCAAACGAGAGAATCCATAGTGGATGCTAGTCAAAGGAGGGTGAAGCAATACCACAATCTCCTGAAGGGAAGGGGAGGAGAATTACCCACCTTCGGATAACTCCCAGGAAGGAACTCCAGGAGGCTCCTCGAGGTGGGGATTCTCAATCTGCGTTTGTTTACAATCTTGACCTAAGCTCAGGTGGACTTGCAACCATAGGCTGCAGGGGGTTGGAGGGAGGAGGAACATTCTTATAAATCCTTTAACCGGATCCCTAAACCTTCTTGACTATACCCACCTGGGTGGGGGCCAAAACACACCAACGTCCAGTCTGTTTCACACCTCTCCTGAGCTTGATCACTAGGGAGATGGGGTGTAGAGGAAGGAGGTGAGAATTGCACAGGAACCAAATGAATATGTCACACTGAACTTGTTGAACATGCAACATACACATCTTTCTATTTATGTTACAAGTGAAGACCTTCACATAATACACTTGATTTTACATTATAAATGAACTAGAGGCCCGGTGCATGAAATTCGTGCATGGAGGGGGGTTGTCCCTCAGCCCAGCCTGCACCCTCTCCAATCTGGGACCCCTCGAGGGATGTCCGACTGCCCGTTTAGGCCCAATCAGTGGCAGTCGGACATCCCTCTCACAATCCAGGACTGCTGGCTCCCAACCGCTCGCCTGCCTGCCTGCCTGATTGGCCCTAACTGCTTCTGCCTGCCAGCCTGATCACCCCCTAACCACTCCCCTGCCAGCCTAATCGACGCCTAACTGCTCCTCTGCTGGCCTGGTCACCCCTAACTGCCCTCCCCTGCAGGCCTGGTCCCCGCCAACTGCCCTCCCTTTCAGGCCTTGTCCCTCCCAACTGCCCTCCCCTGCCGGCCATCTTGTGGTGGCCATCTTTGACCACATGGGGGCGGCCATCTTGTGTGTTGGAGTGATGGTCAATTTGCATATTACTCTTTTATTAAATAGGATGGTCTATGGTTTCAAAAGTAACCCTGCTGATTTTATTATACTAGCTTTGCTTGTAAGATGAAAGTTATTAGAATAGCACAAGGATTTATTAGGATAGCACAGGCAAGTCAGCCGCCAACGAAGGGTCCCTAAATAGCACAGTGACCATTGGTGCCAGGTTGCCCACATTTTTCTGGTTTGGGCACTAAAAGTTTTGCATCCTGGCAAAACCCTCAGTTGTGAGCAAACTGGTATGGCTGGGCACTCTACCATATGAGCAAACTGTAAGGGATTCAGTCTATATCTCCTTTAGCAATAGGAGCACATGAGTGACTACTTATTGAACTGTAATTCATTTATATATAACATGGAGATAGTGGTCAATTTATGGGCCAAAAATACCCTCTCAGGACAACCCACAATCTCTCATCAGACTAAAATGGGTAATGAGGGCACAAAATCAATAGCAATTTATAAATAAACAGTACGAATGACAGCAATCAGAAACCACAACAGCTCTTACCAACTCCTGAAGCACTAACTAAAAACCATCCTTCCAAAAGTTGGAGAAATTCCACCTATGGACAGTAGGTGTGGAATAACAAACCTGAGTCCTTGGTAAACCAGGTGGACACTAATTTTAGTTTATGAGTACCAAATTTTTGTGGGTCACTGGCAAGCAGCCTTTGACTGTGTGTGAAGAGGAAGGTCCACGGATTGTGTGAGTCACCTGTAGGAACGAAGGGAAGGATTTGCATTCCTTAGTCAGTTCATAGTCATCAGTATGACACTTAGTTCTCACCACGATGTCCAGATCAACACCATGCAAGTCCCTGCTTCAGCTCATTTAGTAAATGAGACAACCAGGGCCCAAAGAATTAAATGGGTTTATCAAAGCCGCAGTTGTCAGGGAGACCCCAACAGGTTTTCTGTGTGTTACAGGGGTGTGTAGCAGACAGAGTGGTAGGATTTTTAGGTAGTCTGTCCTATTTAGTTGCTCCTTCCAGAAACCTCTGAAATAGGGACAGATGATTAATTCAGTTGAACCCCAAAAAGATACATTGAAGTTCCTACCCACAGTGTCCTTGAATGTGATCTGACTGGGACATAGGTCTTTGTAGATGTAATCGAGTTACAATGAGGTCAGTAAGGTGGGCCCTAAGCCAATGCCTGGCATCCCTATAAGAAGAGGGAAACACACTCACATGTGAAGACACAAACACAGAGGGGAGACGGCCATGTGAAGGTGAAGGCGGAGCTCTGAGTTGAGATGCCACCAGTCAAGGGGCACCTGGGCTACTAGATGCTGGAAGAGGCACAGATGAGTCCTCCCCTAGAGGCTTCAGAATGAGCAGGGCCCTGCTGACCGCCCCCCCCTTTTTTTTTTATCTTTGAGCCTCCAGCACTGTGAGAAAATACATTTCTGTTGCTTTAAGCTGCCCAGTTTGCGACACTTTGTTATACCAGCCCCAGGAAACTAATACAGGACCCCAAGTGGCTCACAGTCCCCTGGGGCGGGGGGGCTGGGTATCTTTTCTCTCACGCTCTCCCTGCAGCTGGTTGGGAATGAAAGAGAAGGGAAATACACACATACACACACACACACACACACACACACACAGAGTTCATTCTCATTACCTGCACTGTGTCCTTCCTGCCTCTTTCATAGCAACATGGGAGAGCTTTGGGGGCTCCCTCCCCTGGTGGGCACGCAGCTTGGGCATGGAGAGGGTGGCATGATGTCAGTGCCTGTGTCTGGGCACCAGGTGGGCGGGAGAGGCCTGGCCCTCCTCCCTGAGGATGATGTTCCTGGCCAGGTGCTTCCAGCAGGACCACTTGACATTTTCCTCTCCACACCCCATTTGGCAAAGGGCAAGAGGTTCGCTGAGCCGCCCTGCCCTTCACTGGTTTCTTCTAGGACAAAAGCAAAGAGCTCCTCAGATCGCCCGAGAAGGACTGCCTCTGCAGAAACTGGGGAGGTTGCACCTTTTCTTGCTTTTATGTTTAAAGTCTCCTTATAGATGCAACATACAGACTTGGTTGAGGTTGAGTTACAGACTCTGTGATCTGACTGCCCGTGAACTTCCACGTGGAGGAGAGAGGCAGCACCCCCCACCCCCCAGGCCAGGTGGCACCAGCCCGCGCAAGGTCGGCGGTTTTAATAGTCCCTGGATGCTGAGTATGATCCTAATTTTATAAAATAAAGATACATACATGTTATTAATATATCTGGAAGGATAACACCAAAATGTTATCTATCCAGGATAGAATTGTAAATGTTTTTATTTTATTTTACCTTTGTTTATTTCTTTTCTAATATTGCTACACTAAACAAGAAGGGATGATGTAATAAAACTAACAAACATCCCCCATGAGCCCTGCCTGAGTGGCTCAGCTGGTTGGAGCATCGTCCAGTACACCAACAGGCTGCCAGTTCGATTCCTGGTCAGAGCACATACCTAGGTTGTGGGTTCAATCCCCGGTCAGGCGCCTACAGGAAGCAACCAATTGATGTTTCTCTTTCACATGATGTCTCTTGCTTTCTTTCTCTCTCTCTGTTCCTCTCTCTAAAATCAATAAACATATCCTTGGGTGAGGATTTAAAAAGAATCACCCATGATTACAGCTCTTGAGTACAAATAATGTTAATATTTTGATGCCTAATAAGTAGATGAAAACACGAGAGAGCTATAATGACATTAACCCTTTCTTACCACAGAAAGAACTAGAGGGCTTTTTTCCAATGAAGCAATTTTTTTCCTAGTTGTGATTGTCTTGTGTTTACAAAATTATGGCTTTACTTGGAATCATAACAAGCATTCCCCAACGTTGCTCTACATCCTTCATTTATAATATTCATGATGTTGAATAGGTGCATAATAGTCCATTAGGTATATAAACCTTCATGTACTTAGTTCCCATCACTGGACATTTTAGTTTTAGGTTTGGAATTTTTAAATTAGGAATTTTGTGTTTTACTGCTAGCATTAAAATTCAGAGGGCCAGGTAACTTACAAGTTCTATTATCTCTTTTAATCCTATAGGTTTATTTTTATTAATGATCAATAATTTATTTTATAACCCTTTGTTATATCTTTCTGTGTCATCACGTGTTGTCAACTTTAAATTACAATGTCTTAAATTAAAATTTACAATTTGCCCCATACCAGTCAGGCATTTATGATACCATTTTTCACTTGGCTACCAGCCTTGTTGGGTTGAAAAGTGATATTGAGTAAAAGAAGACTATTTCTGCCATCAGGTCTCCAGTTTCCTAAAATACCTGTGCTGTTTTCAACTTAAATCCTGCCCTCCCTTCATCCCTACAACATCCCTGCCTTCCTGCAAGGAAGCAAACGTGTGGCCCATGGCCCACCACTCCTCGTCCTTGGCCTGAGGCCGAATCACCAAATGGTCTCTACATATTTCATGGTGAAGCCTGGACATGACATTGATTGGCCTGGCACCTGAGGCAAAACCATCGTCAGACTCAATAATGTTGAATGTCGCTTCTAACACTGATGTTCTGGGAGCCTTCATTCACACCTTTCCACTTTCACCTTTTTAGTTTAACATCTGAATTATGTAGAATTGCAAACACAACATAAGGAGTCTGCGCAAGACCCAGGTCCTGGCGTGAAGGATCCTGGTACAAGGTACGGCCAGTGTGGGGCGGAACATGCTGGAAGCTGGAGGGAGAGGATTCAAGGCACACAGATGATAAATCCAACCCAGGTGACAACAGAGACACTTCCTGAGCCACACTTGGCGGAGGATTTTCACTGATCCTCGGCGAGGAGTGATGGGAAATTAGTACCAGAATCCCGCTGTGGCTCTGTGGCTCACAGGGTATAATTATGCTTAAGTTCACTTTACAGTCAACTGCCTCTAATGCTCGTTCCATAGTGTAGGTGTAGACAGTTTCAATTCTTCTGTTGTTCTTAGAAGCTCTACAGTAAAACCCGACTGGATATCATTATATTGTAAATCTGTCCTGAAGGGCCCCCCAAGTGACTGCAGCAAAGATGATTTCGATTCCCAAAGTGGGGAGACCAGGCGGACAGAAGCCTGTCCAGCACGCTGCTCAATAAAGCTTAGTTTTGACTTCGATGGGGGCAGTCTCTGTCACAGCAGCCTCGGGGGGCTCTGACATGCAGGCACTCATCCATTTCCCACCCTCTGAGACCTGCAGTGGATCAGGCACTGTGCTGAGTGCTGGGACCACAGCAGGAAATAACAGAGTCCGAAACCTCAGAAGCCTCCGGGAGTAAGTAAGCAATAAAGCAATAAAGGAGTGGGAGTCGGGTTTTAAGAAGAGACGGTCTGCCATAATCACTAAGGGTCAAGGATGAGGAAGGCAATGAGAAATTAGCCAAAAGACTGATATAAGACCAAGCCCATCATGTGACAGACCAGCTCCGTGGATCTGTGTGAAACACTGAGAATACAGACACGAGAGGGCTGGCCTTTCCGCTTCACGTTCCGGGGGCATAAATATGAGATTCCAGAGGCTTTAGATGTTCTGAACGTCAAGATGTCAGGTGGCAAGTGCCCTGAGTGCGTGCAGATGGCTTGAAGTGGGGCATGTGAGCGGGGAGAGGCGTGCGTGTCTTCCTGGAGGAGTGGGAGGTGGAGCTATTAGCGAGCGACGATTGAAATGCTCATCTTGGAGCACAGCTGCAGGAAGGGCGGCCAAGGAGATACAGGCAGGGGTGGGAGAGGATGCGTTTCATCAGGTTCCATCTCTGTGTGATGCCAACCCATGAAAGGCAGAGCAGGGAAGCTTGGAGGCGACCCAGCTTTGTTAATGCTCTGCCTCAAGGAGCTTACTTGCCAGGAAGGGCTTAGCAGTTGGGTTCTCAGTACAGGAGATAAAGCTTAAAGCAGAGCTTTGAACATTACTGGTGGAATTTATAACTCTACTCTCGGGCCCTTTGGCCTGGGGATGTCCGACGGAATCTAGAGGAGCCTCATCTGCTCACACTGCTTGAAGTTGAGAAGAATCTGAAAGTCCAAGTGATTGCATCCTCCACGCTCCCATTCTCCACTCCTCCAAACTCCACTCCATTACTGTGGTTTGCAGCTGTGTTTCCTGCCTCCATCCACTTACTCTGAGCAGCCTGACCTCACTTGATAATAATGAAAGCTATGGCAATGCCTCCTGCATCTGCACATAGACCACAGCTCACAAATTTCTGACCGTTTTTGTTCCATTTGCTAGAACAACTTGGAGATGGAGACAGAGTGAGTACACGTTATGATCCTCACATTTTATAGCAGAACAAACTGAGGCTCAGAGAATAGATGGGTATTTTCTCAGTCTTATAGCTGGTAAATGGTGTTCGACTTCCAACTCGTTGTTGGACTATAAAGGCCACTGCATTATGTGTGGTCTTTGTAAAACCGTGTGTCTACACTTTTGAGTGGAAGCTGCTGATTGGTCTTCAGCCTTACAGTGGAATCTTGTAAGTTTATGGGTGAGGACTCATTCCTGAGCGGGAGAACGCTGCCTCCCAGCAACCAGGTTTGGAGGATGTGGGTCCCAGCCCGTCTCCGCTGGAAGAAGATGGTGGTGATGACGGTGGTCATGTCAGTGGCATGAATCAGTCTCAACCTTCAGGGTCCTGCCTCAGCCCTAATGCAGTCTGGGGTGGCCAGAAACGTAGTCCCCCCAAACCTAGAAAGTTCTGACATAGCAGTAATTTGCTCTGTGGGCACTCAGCATCCATTTCTCCTTCATTTGCTCACAGCATTTGGAGCGTTAGCTGTCTCTCCCCCAGGGCGTGTCGTCTCTTCTCTCCCAAGGCTTCCGGGAACACATGTAGCCCCAGTACAACCCGTCGGGCTTTCTCCCGGGCCTCCCGCAGAGTGAGGAGGAAATCACTGGAGCAAATTCATTCCAGGGGCAGAGTCCCAAGGAAGTTAGTAATTCGTTTCTCCTGCCAGACTCTAGCCCACTCTGGTTCTGGCCTTTTCCAAGCCCAGTTCTCCTACGTTCCACTGGATTCTGAGGCCACCTGCCCTTTGCCACCCAAGCCAGCTAGAATCCGTGTTGTTGCCTGCAACCAGAGAAGAGCCGATCAACTCCACTTCCCCTCTGTTCCCTGTGTCCTCTTTCTCCCCTCCCTCCCTCTTCAGGGACGCAGCGTCGCGTAAAGGCGAGAGCCCTGGAGTCCAAGTCAAAAATCTGAGTTTGAATCTAGTCTCTGCCGAGGCCTTGACTGAACAGCAAGTTCAGTGAGTTACAGGCAACGGGACACGTTGAATGATGCTTTTATCTCTAGGTCATGAGATGTCAGGCCACTTAAAAAAAAAAAAGCCGTCTAAGATAAATAAGAATAAGGAAGAAACTCATAAAGCCGAGGGTGACACTGTTTATCCTGGGGAAGAAAGTGGAACTAGGACAGGAGCCCCAGTTCCTCCTTGATCTGTAAGGGGAGCTTTGTCCTGGACACTTTGTGAGGAGAGAGGACAGGCCCAGAAATATTCGCCACAAAGAAGAGTAAACACACCGGCACCCCAGGCACCGAGCAGGACAACCGTCCCCTTTCATTGGGGATAAAGAGGGCAGTGAGCCTGTGAACATGCGGAGGGTGGGTTAAGGTGAAGTCGGAAATTCCGGCTACGTCAGGCTGGCTCCGGGTCAGGTGGTGTGTTTGGGCCGAACAACCCTTTCCTGTTGTGCATCTGTCTCCTGTTTCAGGCCGTGTGTGTGGAAAGAGGGGTCATCGGGGCTGCGTGCAGGCCTCTGTGTTACCCAGAGGGACGTGCTGGTCCCCGAGCTGTAATTAGGCTTCGGGAAGTCAACAGGGGGCTGGGAGATCAGGCCCTGACTCAGGCTTTTGAAATGTGGAGGCAAAGCCAGGGCTGCTCTCAGTCGGTGCTGCCTATTTGGGTTGCTGCAAGCAGTTCATGCTCTGTCCTCTTCACTCTGCCTCCTTCCGTCTGAGTCTGTTTCCACCGAAGTTGAAAATAGCATTTTTACAAACATATGGTCTTTGACTTGATTCCATGCAGCTTCCAATAGCCTCCCAAGCAGGAGTCTCTCCTGCCAGAATGACAGCAGTCCCTTTGTTCTGAGCCAGAAGTCACTCCAGATCACTAGTCCATCGAGTGATTTGCGTTACTGCTCAGATGCAGGTGCCCACGTGAGCACTACAGTTTGGGTCACATCAATAAGCTGTCTGGGATTTCACAGCAAATGAGAGCTGTCTGAAGTAGGCCTTCTATGAGGCCCATCTAGAGACACATCTTTAACCTAGCACTTCCAAAATCTATATAATAAAAGCCTAAGCGACCTTTACGGCCAGAACAACTGGTTGCTATGATGCTCACTGACCACCAGGGAGCAGATGCTCAATGCAGGAGCTGCCCCCTGGTGGTCAGTGTGCTCCCACAGGGGGAGCGCCACTCAGCCAGAAGCCGGGCTCATGACTGGCGAGCGCAGCGGTGGTGGCAGGAGCGAGAAGGCGGGCAGTAAGGAGCGAGGGGTCCCGGACTGCGAGAGGAAGCAGGCCAGGCTGAGGGACCCCCCAGTGCACGAATTTTATGCATAGGCCTCTAGTTGTTATATATATTTAGACTATATATATATATATATAGTCTAAAAGTGTGGAAAAGAGTTTCGGTGACCTCTGAGCCCTCAGACAGCAAAGCCGGGCTTAGACAGGGGCAAGAGAGAAGAGGTCCTCAGATGCCCCTTTGCTGAGTCCATCAGCTCTGGGATGTTGGTCCCAAAGGACACATTGCTTCCCTTCTCCCCGCCTTGTTCTCGTCATCTGCAATGGTGAGGGGTAGAGAGCCATGGGCACCAGTGAAATTTCTGCCTGTGACTAAGGTCTGCCCGGAGAGAGGCTGTGCCCTGTAAGGTGAGGAGCAGGACCTACTTTGGGAGCTCATTCTTGTGCTTGATTCAGGAGGACTTCTGGGTGGTCCCATGGCACATTCCCACTGTGATTAACTTCTATTTCCCTCAGAGGGGCAGGTCCCACCCAGCTCTCCAGCTGCACCAGTTTGAATCTCAGCTCCCTATTGCTAACTTCATGGGCAAGCGACTCAGTGTCTCAGAGTGATTACTCCTATCCTTAAGTCAGGGGTTCTCAACCTGTGGGTCACGACCCCTTTGGGGGTCGAACGACCCTTTCACAGGGGTTGCCTAAGACCATCCCGCACATCAGATATTTACATTAGGATTCATAACAGTAGCAAAATTACAGTTATGAAGTAGCAACGAAAATAATTTTATGGTTGAGTCACAACATGAGGAACTGTACTAAAGGGCCAGAAGGTTGAGAACCACTGCCTTAAGTAGAGACACTAGTGCTTCCAAGAACTGTGATAATTAACTAAGGTCCACAGGAACACCTCTGGCACAGTCCCTGGCACATAGTAGGTGCTTAATAAACGTTACTTCGCTTTCTATAGTTAGTAGACGGCATTGAAAGACACAATTTGTTCCCTGTCTCCACTCCCTGTGGAAATGTTCTTCCACTCTGGTCTGGGCTTGGCCATGTGACTTTCCTTGCCATCTGGACAGTAGCAAATGTGACACAGAGGCTTGAGAAGTGCTTGCATATTGGGGCTTGCCCTCTTGCTGCTCCTGGATCCCTGCCACTATGTGGACAAGCTGGTGCTAGCCTGGTGGAGGGTAAGAGATCATGGGAGGGGACAGAGGTGGTCCAGCTGACACAGCCAGCCTCCGCTGACACACACTAAAGTCATCAGGCAACTTATTTCCAACTGTCATTGATCCCTCAACTGTGCAGCATTTAAGAGTCAGCCTCTCATTGGTCCCACAGCTTTGTCCATGTTAGAATCCTTTGAAACAACAAGGTGGCTGACAATATTGACAAGACAACTTTTATTCAGTTGTCTTGTATCCTGTAGATTTGCCTCTCGGATGCCTCAAGATCATGGTAAAGAGTGAAATTTTGAAGGAAAACTTTCTGGAAATTAAGTTAAATTCATGCTCTAGGATAAAGAAATGGACCCCGTAGAGGAAAGTCCCCTGATGTGTAGTTTGCCAGGCCAACTCCATGGGGCCTCACCCAGGAGAGAGAGGCGGGGCCAAACGAGGCAGTTGCCAGAACAGAAATGGAAGCCTGGCCAGAAGGGGGTTCGGGGTACACATCCAATCACAGCAGTCATGCTAGGGCTGATGGGGCAAGAGAAGGCCAGAAGCAGGGAGATGGGCCACAAGGTCACCGTCTGGGGAAGTCAGAAATTTGGGACATAAGAAAGCTAAGTAGATAGTTTTTAGGACAAGACCTGTGGATACTGTGAGTGAACTGGCCACTTCTCCAACAGCATGACCCTGGAGTATTTGGTCTCTGGCTTTCAAGTCACCAGAGACCCCCTCAGGGACTGGCTGGACATGATCTCAGCAGATGAATTAGTGGGTATTAATGAAGTGCCAACTATAGGCCTAGGTTGGGCTAGGTACTCTGAGGGCTATAAGACCAGGCTGAAACCCCTGCCCTAAAGTAGCTTACGAGTTATGTCCTGGAACCCATGCCCACCAGGTCCAGAAAAGTTCAGTTCAAAGCAGTTAGTGGAGAAATAGGTGGGACTTGAATGTTGCTGTACGGACTTCTAGAGGAGACAAGCAAGAGTTAGATCATGAGGAATGGCTATAATTTAACAACAAAGAAACTTTTTGGCCTAGGTCAAGACAGGTCAGTATGAAAGAATGCTGTGATTGATTAGTGATGTCTGCATGAGTGCAGGAATGGCAGCATCCTGCCCTCTCTTTACATCTCTGGGTTAGATGATATTTAAAGTCCCTTTGATCTTTAATGGTCCATGACCATTCCACAGGCCATGTTACTTAGGGTGATCATGGGAGAGGGAAGACCAGTATTATATTTTTCCTGTCAGGATTTCTCATCCAGAAACTTGAAAAATTGGTTAGTCTTGCCAGGATGAGCAAAGGAGCAAACAAAAAGCTTAGAATACGGCAGATGGGAAGAAAAGTAAGGAAATTATTAACATAAAATTCATAATTTCCTTTTGAAGGAGGGAGGGGAATTCCACGGGGAAGGGCATACAAGAGTAATATTCTATTTTTTAAGTTGGCTGGTAAGTACTTGGTTATGTGGTAGGTGAATATTTTTAATATTAATAGATATTTGGGTTGTTTTCAGTTTGGGTTATGATGAATAATGCTGCTATGAACATTCATGTGCCAGTTTTTGTGTTGACATTTTTTATTTCTTTTGAGTGTGTACCAACAAGTGGGGTTGCTCAATCATATGGCAACCGTTTCACATTTTGAGAACTGCCAGACTATTTCTCAAAGTAGCTGTACCATTTTACATTCCCACCAGCAATGTATCAGGGTTCTAACTCCTCCACATCCCCTCCGACACTTGTGATTACCTATCTTTCTAATGATAGCCATCCTGGTGGGTGCGAAGTGGGATCTGTGGCTTTGATTTGTATTCCCCTCATCGTCAGTAACGTGAGCATCTTTTCTCGTGTTTATTAACCATTTGTGTATCTTCTTTGGAAAAATGTCTATTCAGACCCTTTGTCCAATTTTTAAATATGGTATTTGTCTTTTTATTATTGAGTTGTAAGGGTTCTTTATATATTCTAGAACCAAGACCCTTATCAATTATAACCGGCAAAAATTTATCTCTCCTTCTGTGGGTTTTCTCTTCACTTTCTTGATCAAAATTTTGGTCTCAAAGCACAAAAGTCTTAATGTTGATGGTGCCCAGTTTACCTACTTTTTCGTTTGCTCTTTGTGCTTCTCCTGTCGTATCTAAGAAACCATTGCCTAATTCAAGGTCATAAAGATTTTCCCTCTTTTTCCTTCTAAGAGTTTTATAGTTCTAATCCTTACATGCAGGCCTTGATCCATTCTGTGTAAATTCTTGCATATGGTGTAAGATAAGGAGCCCACTTCAATTATTTGCATGTGGACACAATATGTATTATGGCCTAATCTCAGAAATGACCTATTATTTCTCCATATTTTATTGGCCACACAGGCCAATCCTGTTACAATGTGGAAAGGGACTGCTCATTTCCTTCTGGTTATGACAACCAGGATAGTCATCACATTGTCTTGGAAACTGGTTACCATACCACAGACTTTCGATATTCATACATCAGGGAAATTCCATGATATTATCTTTACTGAATAACAAAAGGAGATTACAAAATATTCCCTCATCTGTAAGTAATAACTAATTTATTGCTCTATTATTCATTTACTTTTTCGTGGGTTCTGGTAATAATAAGAGCTATCGTTTCTTGGGCAACTACTTTCCTGACATATAGCCAATATTCCTACTCATTATTTCTAATTCCCACTTATTGGGTATTAGAAACAAGAGATTCTCATACCCATGTATTGACAAAGGAACAAAAAGAAAGCTTAAACATCATGTCCAAGGTCACCCAGCCAAGGAAGTGATAATCAAGTTCTAAATGTGTCTCATTGGCCTACAGCAGCGGTTTTCAACCTGTGGGTCGCGACCCCTTTGGCAGTCGAACGACCCTTTCACAGGGGTCGCCTAAGACCATCCTGCATATCAGATATTTACATTACGATTCATAACAGTAGCAACATGACAGTTATGAAGTAGCAACGAAAACAATTTTATGGTTGGGTCACAACATGAGGAACTGTATTTAAAGGGCCAGAAGGTTGAGAACCACTGGCCTACAGGGTCCTTCCTTTCCCCTCTTCAACTACCTACGTCCAGAAGTCTCCTGGGCTGGCAAGTCAGGGCTGGGCCTCGCTACTTCTCTGCTCTCTCCATACCACAGCAACCTCCACGGGGGCCTTAAATCAGCCTCCTCAAAACTCGGAAATGGACGCTGAGGAGCCATCGGCATTACTCTGCACCAAACAAAGCTGTAGGACTTGGGGAGCGGGTGTTGCAGTGGTTGATAGGCCCTGTGGGGTCTGTTCAACTCAGCTCCCATTCTTGTTGCTACTGCAGCCCTCTACGGTGTTGTGCCAAAATTCAAAATATAATCCAAGTACATTTTTATTTGCATTTTATAGTCTATTTTGAATAGTTGAGATCCTTAAGAGTTATCCAAAGTGTATCATTTTCCTCTAAAAGCATGCTGTAATATGTTTCACAGCATCCAATATGATTTTATTACATCTTGGAATCAAAATGTTTTCTAAAATAAATGTTTGATTTTATGACTCAAGACTATCAGAAAATAAGCCTAGTTACACATCCAAAAATTACATTAATGGGTACTTTTATGTGTACCCATTCAAAAAGAAGGTGTGATATCCTCTCTCTCTCTCTCTCTCTCTCTCTCTCTCTCTCTCTCTCTCCCTCCCTCCCTCCTTCTCCCACCCCCACCCCCTGCATTTTCAGAAGACTCCGAAACTAAGTGATAGGCAGAGAGACAACAAGAATATTTGGGGGCACCAAAGACATTTAAAACCATTTTGAAACATTAAGTTCCTTGTACCTTTTGGGAAGATTAGATATTGCAATCTTCTGGGGCGTTCTCACTGTTTAAGCGTTTGCCACTAAAAAAAACAGCTGTTGTTTTTCTCCTTTAAAACACACACCAAACCACAGGCAGGTTCTCCTGTGCTCCAGGCATTTCCCCACCTCCTAACCTCTGTGGATTCTGTGTTCCTTGGGAGGGGCGACAGGCTGGAAATCTAATTCGCCCAGCAAAGCAGAGACAGAATAAGCAAACATATCTGTAAAAGTGGCTCATTTATTTTGCTGAATTTAGTTGCTTCCTGGCCCTCTGGTGGCTGTCAAGTTCCTCAGGTCACAAAAACAAGCCTGTAGCCTCAGAGGGACGCCTGCAGCTCCGGGGGGTCTTCAACAAAGGCCCACAGAGGCACCCTGTCTCCAGGAGACCATCTGGGGGGCTGGGGGGCAGCAGCTCCCTAGGACTCTGCAGGAGCTGCCTCACTGGCCTTCCTGCCTCCAGGTCTCCCTGTCGCTGCCCAGACTCCACAGAGAGACCTTCCTTCCTCAGCTTAATCACAGTGGTGGTGGGGGGGGGTAGGGCCCGTGCGGGGGGAGATAGAGAGAGAGAGAGAGAGAGAGAGAGCGCATATCACACCTCCTTTTCTAATGGGTCACATAACAGTACCCATTAATGTAATTTTTGGATGTGTAATCAGGCTTATTTTCTGACAGTCTTGAGTCATAAAATCAGACATTCATTTTAGAAAGGAGATGAACCTCTTGAAGGAATCTCAGAAAAAGAAGAATCCAACCGGAATCTGATGACATCTCCTGCTCTCCCAATTTACAGGAAACACAGAGAGAGGCACGTGATAAATGACGCCCTGGGCACGCAGCCTGCAAAAACAGACTGGGACATGCTACAGGACAGATCTCTTCAACAACGAGAATTGCAGGGGAAAGAGATGGAATGGAAGCCTGTGAATGAAAAGACACTTTCAAAAGCAATGTGCGGCCTATGGCTCCTGAATCAAATAAGCAAACTGTTAAAAAAAATAAAAATAGGGAAGTCTGAACACATAACTGGGCATTTGATGATATGAAGAAAATATTGTTAAACGTTTTAGATGATTTTATGGTATTGTGCTTATGTTAAAAACTTTCTGAAGGAGTCCTTATCTTGTGGAGACACATACTGGATATTTACAATTGAAGCAACATGATGTCTGGGATTAATGTCAAATTAATCCAGGAGAGTGAGGAGAGGAGGAGGCATAGCTGAAGCAGGACTGGCCATGAGTTGGTCATGTTGAAGGAGAGACACCGAGCCTTTTATTATTCCCTCCACCTCTGGTATGTTTGGAAAATCTCTACAGTGAATGTTCTGATAGGTACATATCCCCATGGTCTGCATCAGCGGTGATGAGTCTAGATCTCATTGGGATCCTGATGAAATGTGTAGACAATCCTCTTTTTAAAAAATATATATATTTTATTGATTTTTTTACAGAGAGGAAGGGAGAGAGATAGAGAGTTAGGAACATCGATCAGGTGCCTCCTGCACATCTCCTACTGGGTATGTGCCCGCAACCCAGGTACATGCCCTCGACCGGAATCGAACCTGGGACCTTTCAGTCCGCAGGCCGGCGCTCTATCCACTGAGCCAAACCGGTTTTGGCTAGACAATCCTCTTTAAAAATGCATGCACACTCCGGTACTCCCGTGCAATCTGAGAGATCGCATGGACCCTGACGCCCTGCACTTCTAGCCGTCAGGTTCCAGTATTAACCAAAGCCCTTCGTAGTCAGGCCCCAACGCCCTCTCCAGCATCTCTCCACCAGCGGCCACAGGCTCTGCCCACACCCACCCCTCCATGCCTCTGCTCACGAGGTCCCCTCTGTCTGAAGGCCTTTCCGAAGACGGCCCACCCCAAATCGTCCCTCTTCTCTGAAGTCCTGCTCTCTGAAGTCCCCCCTCACCAGCAGCGCACCCACTGCCTGGCCCCTGGCCCTGCGGGATGAGTTCTGCAGCCCCCCTGGCCCTGCGGGATGAGTTCTGCAGCCCCCCTGGCCCTCCCGAGGGCTGTTCGTCCTCCCGCCCTGAGTGCTGCCCTGGGCGAGAAGCCTGGGCTTACCGATTTGTTCTTGTCATGAGTTCCCTGAGCTCACCTTTTTTTTCTATGCTGAGCCCAGAGCTTTGCACACAGTCAATAAATGTTGGTTAAAATGAATTCAGTGAAAAACGTCAAGCCCCAGGGTCAGGGGAGAGCTAATGGGATCTCGCAGCTCACATGCTGTATGTCAGAGGCGTCAGGGCAGGGAACAAAGCGCTGAGCTCTCTGCCGGCGGGTCCTCGTCACATTTGTCAGGTCAGGAGTTTGTGCCCAGGGTGGTGGTGTGGGAGTGGGGGCTCGACCAGGTCCAGGGCAGCACAGCCTCACCCACAAGGAGGCCACCAAAGACTGGGGGCCCCAATGAGTCTCATATCCGGTGCTTCATCCTCTCCCTGAGAGGCCGGGGAGATGTTTTGGGGGTGAAGAGGGGGTTCTCCTGGGGGAGGAGTACACATGCTGCTCCTAAAGGTGTGTGCTCGCCCGCAAACCTGGTGACTGCACACCCACCACCGCACCCCACCCAGGACCCTCCCCCGCCCCCCGCCCCTCTGTTCTCCTGGGCTGCAAATAACTCCTGAGTTAAGCCCCATCCACCCCTCAGTGTAAATTAGTGCCACTACTAGGTGTACCGGTTAATAATGCGGATTTTGTAATCAAAGAAAACACGATAATTTCAGGAGAAACATCAAAAGTGCTCTATTCAAAGTGATGTCCATCGCTAGCTACACACTTCCCCCATCTTTCAGGTAATTTGTGGATAGCGTCCCAATAGAACTTTTCTTGCTTTGAGGCAAACCATCCAGAGACCCAATTTTCCACTTCGTACAAAATCTGCATTATTAACCGGTACACCTAGTTCTAGGCCAGGGTTGGATGGAGGACTTGAGCATCCAGGAGACAGCCTGGGACCCAAGGCTTTGGGACTGTGCCAGCAGGACATGGAGAAGGGCTCAGAGGGAGAAGGCCTCAACCAGAGGGATGAGCAAACATTAAATCCAGTACAAACAGAGCAGCTGAAACTGGGAAAGACCCACCAGGTCCCAGAGGAGCAAACACAGGGCTGGGCCAGGAACAGGCCCGACAGGGGACCCCAGGGGCTGCGAGGAAGCCCACCCCCCACCATGGCATTTGCTGGCACTTGGTATTTCCTTTAAAGGGTTTAGGCCAGTGATGGTGAACCTATGACACGCATGTCAGAGGTGACACGCGAACTCATTTTTTTGGTTGATTTTTCTTTGTTAAATGGCATTTAAATATATAAAATAAATATCAAAAATATAAATCTTTGTTTTACTATGGTTGCAAATATCAAAAAATTTCTATATGTGACACGGCACCAGAGTTAAGTTAGGGTTTTTCAAAATGCTGGCACGCCGAGCTCAAAAGGTTCGCCATCACTGGTTTAGGCTCTCCTGGTCTATAGAAGGCACCCCTGGCAGAAGATGGGAGCAGGACAAAGGGGTAATGGGACTCTTCTGAGCGTCCATCAGTGTCTACATGACAACGTTAGGCGCAGTCTGGGCAGCTGCAAACTAAGATTCTAATTGCCATGCGGGCACCTGGGTTTCCCTTCATGCACAGGAAAGGAATCGCTTTCTTGAGTGCATTCCTGAGGCTAACCCGGTGCCACACCTGTTATGTCAGGGGACCTTCGTGTCATCCTCTGAGGCAGGTAACGTCATTCCCATTTTATAGCTGAGAAAACTGAGACTCGGCAATGAAACTAAGCAGTTGAGTTCCTTTCCGGGAAGACATGGTTAGCAGGTGGTGGCACAGGATCAAAAGCCAGGAGTGACTTGCTCAGCAGCCCAGGGACTGTCACAACCATTATCTTCCACGTCTCATGTTTCCTTCCAGTCTTCAGAGAACATCCTAGTCCCTGAGTCACCCTATCAGCTTTCACCACGTATAACACTGCGGCCCACACACCAGCCTGGCAGTAATAAAAGTCCTTGCAAACATCACATGGCACGGACGGGGCACTGCACCTCTAGGCTGCAAGGGTAGCAAGCAGGGAACCTGACCGGAAGGCGAGTGTGGGGCACACCCACCCTCAGGCTCGGCCAGTGTGTGCTCTCTCTCCAGCTCTCCCCCTCTCTGGATGGTGAGACACCTTTGCCGGGAGAAAGTCCCTTAATTAACCTATCTGTCCCAGAGTGGTCCTTCCCCTCCAGGGCTCACGATTCTGAAATCCCCTGCTTCCCCCTCTGTCAGTAGCATCTCAGAGGGGACCTCCAAATCATGTGTGAGTCTTAGTCACACCCATGTGGTCTGACAGATCTGGAAATCGCTCTTATTAACCTCTCATTATCTCATTAGGGCTTTGGTTTTGACTTGCCCGTTTTGTCCTTCAAAGCTCCCCGCCTCCCCGCCGCCTCCCCGCCTCCTCCCCGCGGCGTGATGAAGGATGTATGGCAGGAATTCCTCCGGCCCCCTTTCTTGTCTGCAGAACTTTAATGCTCATTACTCATTCTCTCCTTTCTTCTTTAATCACGGATCTCCGCGGCCTGACGTACACTGCGGCCATTTTTCTTCTTTGCCCTTTGCAGACTTTTGGGGGCACTTCCTGCGTCTCCTGAGCCTCTCTGTCCACAGCTCCTCTTGTGTGTCTTTTCCCAGGTCGCTCCTTCGTGGCGATTTTAACTCCTACACAGCGATTCCGGGCATCTGGAGCAAGACACGCCTTCCCAGCCCCTCACCCCTTCCTCTCCCAGGAGGTGCCCCCAGACTCCCAGGCTCGCTTCTTCCTGTGTCATCATAGCGCTATTCACGGACACTTCAGAGGTGAATTACAATTTTCAAAGCCTGTTCCCGTGCCAGGTAACCCTCCCAGCAACTCCACGGCTAGTTCCCAGCAGGGGAAACTGAGGCTCAGAGGCTCCCCAAGCTGGCCATGCTGGTGAGGGGCCTCGTGAGAAGTGCAAAGCCCGGAGCCTGCCATTCGGAAGTGTTTGCTCCTGCACTTCACTGGTCATCGCCAGCAAAGGCCCGGGACTGTCAGGCACAGCCTCACGCCAGGAGGACCTAGTTGTGGACATGTGAGGATTTGCCAACTAAATTCAAACAACCGTCCCTGTCCACCCTCCACGGTGGGCGACGTCTCTTTCCACACATCCGTGGCCACCCGTCAGTCACTCCCGTAACACGGTGGTATCTGCCCTTCTTTGTCCTAAGTTCCTGGGCTCCAGGCCTTCTCTGCTTTCTGAGGGAAAAAAAGGGGGGGAAATGGAGGCCAGAGCCCTCCACCTGCTTGTCTGTCACCACAGTTCCCCTCTGGGCCCCGAAACCTGACCAAAGTCCCGCGGGGTCTTCTGTGCAGGTGGCATCAGCCCTGAACTTACTGGCTGCCACCGGTGGTCCTCCTTTTCCTCTGTGAACTTTTCAAACACGTTACACCAGGCTCACGTGGAGGTTTGCACACGCCTGACTTGCACGTGAGCGTCCTCAGTAGCCTTGGCGTTGCCTGTGCACCCGCCTGAGCTTATAGATGGCTCCAGGTTGCCTAACGCTCTGAACACTAGCCCTAGCTCTTATCAGCATTTTAAATTCTCCTTAATTAATGACCTCCTTCTCAACTGGAACAGACTTCCTCACTGTGACAGAATTCCCAGGCTCCAGTGGCCACATCTGTTCCTGGACCTGTGCTTATGAGTGTGGCCCGTTCCCATAATCCACAGGCTGAGGCTGCCACCACAGTGCCTGCTTAGCCCATTCGGGCTCTATAACAAAACGACCACCAATTGGGTGCCTTTCAAAAGGCTGGATGTTCAAGATCAAGGTCAAGTGTCAGGTGAGGGCCCATTTCTTGGTTCATAAAAGGCTGTTTTTTCACTGTGTCCTCACACAGTGGAAGGGGCGAGGGAGCTCCCTGGGGTCCCTTTTATAAGAGCACTAATCCCATTCGTGAGAGCTCCACCCTCATGACCTAATCATCACTCCTAACACCATCACACTGGGGACTGGGTTTCAACATGTGAGTTTGGGGAGCACACAAGCATTCAATCCATAACAATACCTGTGGGAGCGGGAGAAGCCCTGCTCACATAGGGAGCTACTCCTTCCTGGCCTGGGATTCTCCTTCCTGGCCTGGGACTCTCCCAGAACAGGCTCTCCTCTCATCTGAGAGTTGCCTGGGAGGTCAGGACACAGGAAGTGTGTCTTGTTGGGGGCAGGGCAGGGGCCGGGAGCGACACTTTGGACCCAGGGACAGAGGAGAGCACCATCCTTGCTTCTACCTTGTCTGATTCCATCACCAGAACCTGACGCTCCTCTGGTTCACGCTAGCAAACATTGGGTGTAGAAAGGGGATTATAGCAGATCATAGAAAAACAACAGAATTTAAGGAGAAGCCTGGAATATCAACCCGAAACAAGAGAATGAATTTGTAAAAGAACAAAAGTGAGCAAGAAGAACGTTTTCTCTAGGACAGCAAGGTAGTGCGAGCCCAAGAAGAGGTCTGACCCAGAGGCTTAAGCGGAAGGACAAGCCAGGGAGCCTTGGGGTTGGAGGGGCATGGCCAGAAGTCTCTGGGAGGGGAGAGCTGCAGCCGCAGGACTGTGGGCTCCGGCCGAGGCTGTAGAGACACACCATCTACGGATGCCAGTCTCTCCCCACCAGCGTCTGTGAGCTGGAGAGCCATGCCCAACTCCTGCCCCAACCGCTCATTCTGTAAAAGGAACTTCTGGGCAGCACCTTTGCCTTGGAGCTATCAAGACTGGATGCTGTGTCTCACCCCCCACTGGCTCCAACTAGGCAAAACCAATAAAGGGCCGTGAACTGTGAGCAATCCCAGTGCGTTGGGCCTAAAGGGAGAGTCTGAACAGTGAAAAGTGGGATTTGTTTTACCTCTTCATGTGCCCACTGAAGGATTCATCACCTATTTCATAGAATGGACTCCAGGGTTCATAGTATGGATGTGAGCTCATGGATTTATCCCATCCTAACCCGGCCATTAGCATCCATCCTGAATTGGCATAACCACCATGAAACGTCCTTGTCTAGAACATAAGACCCCGGACTGTGTGCCATCCTAGAGCCACCTGGCGAATTTCCTCCTGGCACGGGCTCCCTCGCGGGGCAAGCAGATCATCTCAGCTCTCGTCTCGTTCATCCCTGTCGTGGCCTTTGTTTTCCCTTTAACCGTGTCTGTCTCTCTCACTCAGGAAATCACTTTCAAAATACAAGGGCAATGGTGGTGTTTATTAGGGAGACATCGCCAATGTGTTTTCTCTCTTTCCTCTTCCCAGCATGATTGCTTTACCTTTCAGACAAATGAGTTATAACCTATATCACACCTGCTCATGACACTGATTCAGAGCCAACCCACCCCCACCCCTTAGCCTGCAGGAGGCCTCGTATATTTTTAAGTCAAACGCAGGGGTGCCTGGGACCAGCACGCGGACTGTGGTCGGAGTCCCTGAGCAGCCACTGTGGCTTGCTGGCAGAATGTCGCTAATTTGGAAATGCCTTGAGTTGGTTTCCACTTGGCCAGCCCGATGACTGCTGTTCAGTGAGATGGAACTTTTGGAAGTGGCTTGATGTGGCCATTCACACAGCCGTTACTTATGCGTAACTTCTTTCCCTTCTTTTTTTTTTATGGCTCCAAGGTTTTATAGCTTCATGTTAATCACATTTTCTACTCGCTTCTCCGCTAAGCTCAGCCCAGGCAGTGATATGTTTAAGAGCCTCCTCTCAGCATGAAGCAAGGACGCCTGAATTCTTAGCTGACAGCAGCTTGCAGACGTGGGAGGGTTTTCTCTGTTATCTTGGAGAATGTGGGCTGGTTTGAGGTCAGGATGCGGGAAGTGTCTGGGTTGGCCAGAACTGCCGGGTCCCTGGGGAGCCATTCTTCAAGGGTGAGAAAAATGTATACTTCTTGCTTGAAGATTCAAGTCCAGATGTGCACACTCTGAAGAGACAGCACGCTGAGAAGGGTTCGAGGCGAGCACTCGGGCAGCTGCTCTTCAGAAGCGAGGCCTGTAATTTGGCACCGAGTACCCTCTCCAGCCGTTTGTCTGGAATCGACATTGACATCGCCGTTTTGAGATAAGCTATAAATCTCTCCCTGTGTCTGATTGGGTCTAACGAGCTGCCAAGGCTCATGGGATGAGCGGGTGGGGTGGCTCCTCAGTGGGGTACCTCCAGCGGTCCTTCAGGGGGTGGCCTCAAGGAATGAGTTATGGCTCTGGGACCATGAGCGTTCCTTGGAAATTCTGCACTTGGAATTGCTGCGACCATGAGCATTCCTTGGAAATTCTGCACTTGGAATTGCTGCCACCATGAGCGTTCCTTGGAAATTCTGCACTTGGAATTGCTGCCTATGTCTGCAGGTCTCAGGAGAGCGGGAGAGTTCAATGTTCCAGCAGAGTTCTTGGAAGTAAATGTTAGGGACCCAGGAGAGGCTGGTGTTGGGAGACGATGAACCCAAAAGATAACTGACAAACAAGGGGAACTTCAAGTTCAGTGTCTGGAGGAGGCAGCCCCGTTGGGGCAGGTGGTTTATGTTATGGCTATTATTGTTTTTCTTCCAAATGATCACACCAAGAGTTGTTCTTGTCTCGAGATGAGGGTCTCTTTCTCTAAACCTAACACGTTCTAACGTTAAATTTTACTGCGCACCAGATACCCAACCTGAGACCCTAACAATAGCCCTCTGCAACAGCTGTTGCGATCCATTCTTGATGACACTGAGGCTTAGAGAGAAAAAAGTAACGTGGCCAAGGCCCCTCGGCTGGGAAGTGGCAGATCGGAGGTTCAAGTCAGGCCTCCTTCTTGAAGTTACTCTACAGAGAAGGTATGTTCAGCCAGAAGAAGGTATATGAGCCTGCTGGGTCTGGTCGAACACAGTATCATAGACGGGGCGACTTTAACCACAGTCATTTATCTCTCACCGTTCTGAAAGGTAGGGGGTGGAAGATCAAGGTATTGGCAGATTCAGTTTCTGGTGGGGACACTCTTCCTGGCTTATCCAATCAGGGCCCCACCCTTACGACCTCCTTGAACCTTCATCACTTTCTTAGAGGTTCCGTCTCCAAATACAGTCACACTGGGGGAAGGTCTTCAATCTATGAATTTGGGGAGAGGGACACATACATGTAATGCATAGCAGAGGGCTACCCATCCCCACCGGGCAGGGGTATGTTGAGGTCCTGCATGAGAAGCCCAATCCAGCTCAGCATAAGTGAACAGTGGTCTGTGTATCCAAAAGGAACAGGTGAGAGCTACACTTCGGAAGGTCTGATAACAGGGTGACTGAGGACTGAGGTGCCTGGGGTTGAGGGCTGAGATCCAGGCCATGTGTCCCGTGAGAGGCGTCGGTCTGGCTGAAGAAGGAGCCTGGGGGTCTCTGGTTCTGAGATGGGTGTGAGGGGTGTCTGAGGTTCCCCAAAGGGGGCCAGGGATTGGGGAGGGAAAGGATTCTCAGAGACGCAAAATGGCAGAGGTCCCCATTTCTTCTCCTCCTCTCCCTTTCCCTTCCCTGTCTTTCCCTTTTCCTTATTCTTTTATATCAATTATTTAGTTTGGACTTTGTCTCTAGATTTCTATAGACAGGACCAAATGGAGGTCATCTTATATCTTGCCCAGTATCATAGTCACTCATCCACCTACAACATTTGTGCCACAAATTCATCGGGCCTCTTCTTGGATACCTGCCCTGACAAGAAACTCACTACCTTCTGAGCCAGCCCATTTTCAAATGTCTTTAACTGAAACAAACCCCAGCTCTCTGCAGGTCTTGGTCTACCACACAAATGGCACCAGCCCTTTAGAGACATTTAGAGCAAATCTCTCTCTCTACTGGAAACCTGCAGCTCCCGAACCTGGTTTAAAAAGATTCCCAGGTGATTCTAATGTGCAGCCAAGGTTGAGAACCACTGCTCTAAGACATTGTATGTCTACGCCAGCACCAGGTTCTTGTTAAAGAGGCGTGTGCTCACCAATTAAGCCCAATGTGGCTACTCCCCACATCGCCTCCCCCTGAGCCAGGAAGCTGCCTTTCATCCGCTCCACAACCACCCAGTGAGCATGATCCACCGCCAGGACCCCCCGGGCCCCGGACTGCGGCTCTGAGCGAGATGGTCAGCGTTCCTACTCTCACGGAGCTTGGAGTCTAATCGGGGAGACAGGTCATAGGCAGGAAAATAAGCATGTCAGGTAGGAAATGTCTTGGAGTCTAATAGGGGAGACAGGTCATAGGCAGGAAAATAAGCATGTCAGGCAGCAAATGTCACAAAACCGTGACATTGTCTTTCACAATCAAATGACAGTTGAGAGTCTAGTGAGCGCGTTGTTGCAGCCAGGCGCTCTGCTAATGATGGAACTAATAATCTTGTATGCAATTGCAGGGTGTTTTTTCCAGGTGTCATAGAGCTTTCTGCTCTTTGATCCTCACAAGAACCTTGTAAAGGAAATAGGATGGGCATTATTTTGATTGTGAAGGCCATTTTGCCAGTGAGGGAAGTGAAATCTACTTTAGCAGCGCCACAGCCGGGGCGCGTGTGAGGACTCACACCAGCACGCTCCCCGAGCATCTGGCTGCCACAAATTAGTGGGTTTGCTGTAGCTTAGCCTTGCTTCCCAAGCCAGCTCTAATTCAGTCATTAGCAGTATTGTCTGACAAATGCACACATCCATATATTTATTTGATGCCTTTGGTGGTTTGGAAAATATATCTTGCATCGCACTGTCATCATCCGTCTTTGTAGGGAGGACGTTAATGTGGGGAGCCAGGAAGAGGCTTGCCAGGATCAAGAGACATCACCGCAGAGCAGGGGGGGCTGGTTTCCGAGTCAGGAAGTGCCGGGGGAGACAGCTGGGGAGGTCAAGCGGCCACTCGCTCACCAGGCAGGACCCCGGGGCAGGTCTGGAGCCCCAGCAGGCGGGTCACGGTGCACAGCTGCAGGGGGCAGCTGAGCTGGGCCAGCGGGTTGCGGAGGCGCGGAGGCTAGGAGCCTACGGGGCAGGAGGGTGAACGGTCTCCCAGCGATGGAGGAGGCCGCTGCATTTGGGAGTCTGCTAAATGAGGAGGCTCTGGCTCCCTCGCTGGCACCCTGCCGTACCTGGGCTCTCAGCTCCCCTCCTCCTCCTTCTCCTCTCTCAAAAAAGGACAACCCAAAACGGAACGCAGCCATCTTTCTCTGGGTTTCTCATTATTAATCTTTTTTTAATACCTACACAGGACCGGTTTTATTTCTTCTCTGATTGGCTCTTGAATCGCTCTGCTACGTGACCTCTCTGTGATACACGTGCCATGGATTGATATCAAATCCCCGGAGTTTGTACTGTTTGGTGAGCTGGACCAGGGCCCAAGCAGGGAGGCTCACTGATGTGCCACTGAGATGGGGCAGGGCTGTGTGGAAGCCATGAGCTAACACGGAGGGTGGCAGGAAGCAGGCTGTACACAAGAAACCAAAGAAACCCAGGGAAATGGAACTGGGCGCGAGAGCGTGAGGAGGCTGCAGGACACCTGGGGGCAGAGGCTTTGTGTCTTCTCTGTCCTGCCCCGACCAGTGGAATCCTGACCCTGCAGAAGGTCACCCTTTCCAAAGCAGCCTGGCCACAGCCGCGGGCTCCCGGGCAATCTGACCGTCAGGGAGGCACCGGGCATGGGGGCTGCGCGTGGGCGCCCCGCCCCGCACTCCGGAGTTCGACCCCTTTGCTCTACACCAGCGATTCTCAACCTGTGGGTCGCGACCCCTTTGGGAGTCGAACAACCCTTTCACAGGGGTCGCCTAAGACCATCAGAAAACACATATAGAATTACATATTGTTTTGTGATTAATCACTATGCTTTAATTATGTTCAATTTGCTCATAACAGTAGCAAAATTACAGTTATGAAGTAGCAACGAAAATAATTTTATGGTTGGGGGTCACCACAACATGAGGAACTGTATTAAAGGGTCGCGGCATGAGGAAGGTTGAGGACCCCTTTGCTCTACACTGAGCGGCGTGGGCTGTCCTTTCCGTGACATGTGAGATTAAAGTGAAGCGTCCACTAGACAAGTAAAGAACAAAGTCAAGTTTAAATTAGGAGAGTCCAATCCAGGCAACCTTTGGTGGGTTTGACGGTGTGTGGCTGAATCTCTCTGAGCCCGTTTCCTAGCCCAGAACACAACAGGAACGGGTCACAGGAACGCCAACACCCCTCCACGCTCGGAGATGCTGGGTCCCCGTGAATAAAACGGCAAGAGGAAAGAGAAGGCCAAAGGACACTGTAAAGAATCCTTCCAGAGGGTGAAGGGGTTGAGAGTGCGGATCGGCAGTTACAAAACCGTCAAAGGAACATAAAGCACAGCACAGGGACTATAGTCAATAACCGTGCACAGTGTGGCGGGGTGGGGGGGGGGGGGGGTAACTAGAATTATTGGGGGATCACTTCGTAAGTTATATAAATGTCTAGCCACTATGCTGAATGCCTGAAACTAATATAATATGGAATGTCAACAGAAATTGAAAATTTTAAATATTTTTAATTAATAAAACTTTTTTTAAAGAATTCTTCAAGGACGCGAGATGCTTTCACATCTTGCTAACTGGTCTTCTCTTTGCATCACATGTCAGTGTACGGTGTTATCGCATATATTAGCTCCCTCGTTAAATCCTCCCAGGGCCTGAGCATTGCCGAGTTTCACCAAGGAAGCTGTGGCTGGGAGGGTGGAATCTAATGAGCCGCCCAGAGTGACGTGTGTCCCAGAACCAGGAGGCCAGCCCCGGATGTCTGCCTCGGCCCCCTCATGGTCCACCCCTGGCTCTTGGACCCGTCACATCATCCTACTTTGTTCTCCGATCCGTCATGTGGGCCTCCTCAGGTGCACTCTCAGCTCTTACCTTGACTCCTGCCTGAGGCTCAAATTCATCCCCTGTCCACACGGGACTGGAATGATTCTCCTTTTACCATCTTGGGGCTCCCTTCCCCACCACAATCCTTCCTCAGTCTTGAGTCACGCTTGTTTTATTGGTTCAGGCAACACTCAGCTCAGACCCTGAGACTTACCCCGGCGTGAGAAAGAAATTCAACAACAGCGCACACAAGAATTATGCGCATAAAGCAAGGGGGTCTTTCTGCCACATCTCCGAGCAGGAAAATCAATTCAACAAATATTTATTGAGCACTTACTCTGTGCAAGGCACGGTCTGTATATTAAAAAGAAAAATGGCATGGCCTTGAGGCGGTGGGAAAAAATAAAAACATGGTTCGACCGATTTGTAACAGTCTAAGAGCCTGCAGGGAACAAGGAAGGCTCCATAAAGCACTTGTCCAATCAGACTAATATCTCTATTTATTCCAGAATAAGAATAATGACATCTCCCGGGATATGTCATCTCCTTGGACAGGAGCTTGACTTCTGTTCCAGAAGCCGAGCAATGAGCTACTTGGGAAAGGGGTGCTGGGCCTGAGGGGAGCAGCCTGGCAGTCAGAGAGCCAGCCACCGGGAGGCAGCGGAGAGCACCCTGGGGTGGAGTTCCAGTGAAGGGCTGAAGGCAAAGCTTAGCAGGTGCTTGTGCTGTGTGCCTCTCCCTGGTCACCTTTCCAGGAGTCCCGTCCCCTCTCCACGTTTATTCCCCAGTTTGGCTCCCTGTGCATCTTGTGTGTTCTGTTTATCTCACGGAAGGACCACTGTCCATGCCTTCCTGGCACAAGAAGCGAAGGCTCTGGGAATGTATTTGTCTGATAGCAGCTGGAGGTAGAAGTGAAGGAAGCAGACAGTGTCGAGGGCCCTGGAGAACATCCCCTTAGCCATGAGGCCCATCGCTTGGAGTCACAGAACTGCAGGGGTAGGTGGCACAAAGTCCTGGGCAATGTGTCCAGCAGAGGACCTCTGCCCAACACCTGCCCTGGCCAGCGCCACCGTGCTGGCCACCAGCTGATCGTCACCTCCGGGCAGCTCTGCTTGCCACCCCGCTCTCTAAGGTTCAGTTCCCAATCACACCCGCCCCACAACAGCTTCTGTCCCTGAGGCCATAACGAACAAGCATCATTCCTGCAATTTTCAGTGTCTGGGACTCTCATGCAAGATTAAGACCTCTTAGACTGTAAGGACCTAGCGAAACATTTGAGACCCTTTTTTAAATTGTGAAGGAAATACAGCCCACTGTATAAAATCCAAACCACATAGGAAAAACAGTCGGGTGCCCCTTCCCCCCTCCCCAGGGATACCCACAGTGAACAGTTGGCTGAGCTCGGCTTCCAGACCTGTTGTCCGGCATGTCTATGGATGGAGGGTGTGGTCCCACTTGGAGAAGCTTCTGGGTGGAGAGCCGGCCACCGAGGAGCCGCAAAAGGAAACAGACAGCCTCTTAGCCGAGGGGGAAACAGTGGCAACTCAGGCGACGGAGCCCAGTGGGCAGGTGCCGCTTAATTTGGGCTGTAGACCCAGTAAGTAGTTGTTGAGTGACTCACTGACCCAACGTGTGAGGTGGCCTTCCTTTCGCTGTGCTCCTCCTCTGTCCCCCTTCTCCCTGGCAACAGTCAGAAAACCAGAGAGCTTTAAAAATAGACCCGAGCGCCCCCTCGCCTGCCACCTAAACACGTCCCTGGACAGCGGAGCAAACGACAGCACAGGGACCGGCACCGCGAGACGCAGACTTTCCCGTTCCAACCCCTATTTTTAAACACCGCGCGCTTACTAGAAAGTGACTCTCCAGCGAGCTTGTGTGTTTATTTCTTGCTGGTTTCCAACCCCAGGCTGGAATTTGAGGAGGCCGGATATTTGGGAAAAGAACCCACTCAGACCACCTTTTGAATGGCCCCAGATTTATCCCCGGGGCGTGAGTCTATTTGCCGATTTCTTTTCTCTTCCCACTTGTTTTGAAATTGCTGAATTGTCCCTATACATAGCCAGGGAAGAGGCTGGCTTTGCCGTGAAAATAGCTGCTTAGAGAAACAGAGCAATTTGGAATAAGCAAAAATAGCTTTCTGTGGTAACGCCGGCGTCTCATTTTCGATATTGATTTCCGTGCCCTCTCGAGTGTGGTTTTTCTGGCCTCGCATGTGGGGCAGGTGAAGGCACCACCCTTGTTTATTTCCTGGTCCACGCGACGCGCGGTGGCTCTCTGGTCACGTGTGTTTAGAATGCTGGAATAACCCAGGAGCAGACCTATTTCACCTGTGGTCACAACAACTGTGGGTGCCACATTCGTGACCCCGTGGGGGTCCGTGGGTGCCTTACAGTGTATTCTGGACGCCACAGAGCACCCCACTTTTTCTGTGAAACGTGACGCTCACTCTGGGGTGCTGTCTGCACCCCCTCCCTTTTGCTCTAGCGGTCGCTGCCCCGGTGGCTTTGGGAAACCAGTGGCATTGCTTTAGAACATGGTTTTCCACCGCGCCACACACCAGACCCAGGAAGGCCCGGGGATGCGCCTGGGCACACGTCATGTGAAAGGCGGCCTGGCGTGACCCCTCTCCAAGCCCTGCTGCTTTTGGACCACCTGCCCGTGCGCGCTGCTGAGACGCAAGTGTTGGAAACCCCAGGCAGCTGCATGTCCGAGCCCGGAACCCCCGCCGAGACCTTGAGGACGCGCTCCCCTGCCTGGTCTCTCCCGTGGAAATACTTTGTCACACGTGTGCGAGAGAAAAGGACGTCCCCCCTCCCCCCCAAAAAACCACAAGTCAATAATAGATATGCTGGATGAATCTCAAAATAACTACGCTGAGTAAAAAAAAAAAGAAAAGCCAGACGAAAAAAAAAAGTGCATACGGAAGGATTCTATTTATGAAAACTTCAAGAAATGCAAACTAATCTATAGTGAAAGAAAGCAGATCAGTGTTTGCTCGGGGACAGGAAGGGCGGCGGGAGATGCATTATGCAAGGACACAAGGAAACTTTTGGGGGTGGACATGTTCATTACCTTGATTGTGGTGATTGTTTCGTGGCTCTATACACCTGTGAAAGTTTGTCAAGTTGTACACTTTACGTAGACGCAGTTTCTTGTGTGTCCCTTACACTTCCAAAGAGCTGGAGGGAAGGGGGAGATACTGCAGAAGAATTAGATGTGCGGCCTTATTCTTGAGCCATAAGAACATTAGACCACACTGATAGTTCATCGTAGCCCCGCTAAGCCTTTACTTGCATTCTCTCATGTCACTCTCTAAAGCCCTCAGAAGAAAGGGAGGTGTAGAGGCAATAAGGAATTTGCTCAGATCTCCAATGAGGAGTTTGCTGGGATTGGACCCACGTCAAAATGACTTCCGGTCAAAATGACGCCACAGCCTAAGCCTTACGTCCAAAGAAGTATTTAGTCCTGGCTCTGCCACCGAACAGCCATGTTCGAGCTGGGAGTGTTCCCAAGCAAACGTCCCTTTGAAGGCCCGAACACCCTTCCAGCAACATCTGTTTATAATAAGACTTTCTTCTTGAGGGATCACCAAATTATCGCCAAAATGAGTCGAATTAAATAAAAAGCTGCCTGATGCCATTTAACTACAAGGTGGCAATGTGAGTGTAGGGGTCACTGTGTTTGAAACGTAAAAGTGCATTTGGCCTTCCGCTCTAGGCTTGTAGAGGATGGTGGTTACTCTGGCTCTTTGGTAAGAGTCCCCGATGGCCACTCCCTGGGGCTGCAGAGGTAACAGGCATCCGTGTGGTCGGCACTGCTGGTGGTGCCCTGTCCTGGCTGGAGGGGGGCTGAGGAGCTTCACTTGCCCTCCCCCGGGGTCTCAGGCTTGTTTCACCCACACCTCCTAAGCCTGCACGTGTTCTCCAAGTCTCAGCTTTCCCCACCGAGTAGGAAAAGAACTAATTTCCCGTGAAACCAGAAAGGTCACCCTTCCACAGACTAATGCTGTGACCTTGAGCAAGTTGCTTCAGTCATCCCGGCACCAGTTTCTTCAGATGCAATAAAAATATCGATGAACCTGTTAAATGACATTGGGAAAATTCTTTAACCTCTCTGTGCCTTGTTTTCCGCATCTGTAAAATGGGAACAAAAAGAGTTGTTTCATGTCAGATGGTTTGTCATATGACTGACGTAGGATTGAAGTGACAGGAGTAAAGCAGCCAGAACGGAGCCTGAGGCACAGCACACCACTGTTGGCTATGGCTGAGCTGTTGTTGTTTACTTTGCCACTTACAAAGAGCTTTCGCTGTTCGTTTTGTACCCATGTTACGGAAGAGGGACCCAGTGTTCAAGAAAGTTGAGAAACTTGCTTAGCTAGTGAGTACAAACTAGAACTCGAGCCAGGAATTGATTAGATGATGAAAAAGTCCTTCACACTCTAGCACTGGGTGGTTTTGCTTTCCTTTTTCTTTTCTTTCTTTTTTTTTTTCACATCGTCGATGTTAAATCTGCACTATTCTTCTTCAAGGTCTCCCAAATCAGTTACAACTCTTGGATCATGGGGGGATGGAGGGAGACAGGAGTGGGCAGGAGAGATCTCCATTGTACACTGCCCCCTGTTGGCAAGGAAATGGAGGCGGGGGGGGGGGCAGGAGGGACCCCCCACTTTAGTACACTGCCCCCTGTTGGCAAGTGAGCTAAACCTGAGCAGCTTCCTTAACTTGTGGTTCACTTCTGCACCTGGGATCCACTGGCTCCTGCAAAGGGGACTCTTCTCCACTTCCCAAAGCACCTTCTGCTAGCGAGTCTGAAAACCTCGTTCTGCTGTGAACTCTGGAGTTACCTGGAACTGGATATAAAGCATCCCCGGCGACCTTGAATGAACAGCCATGCTGAAGGACACTCAGACACTTGATTTAGAAGACATCTTTGTGAACCAGACTAAAAATCTGGGACAGCAATGCCAAAACTATAACTTCTGATTCTTCTTTATTTACTGCTGCAAACTCCAAACCTTATCTGGCAACTCAGTGGTCTAGTTAAGAGGGACATTTTTCATGCACAAAAATGTTGAGCTGAGTTTGCCTTCAAAATTGAAAGATGGAAAATCAGCTCAGCTAGTGTTTGCTTCTTGTCGGTGCCTTAATACTCAAGCTCTGGCTTCTTGGTGCAAGAAGCACAAAGCCACTTGGGCTAATTTAAATAAAACAGTTGTGGAAAGAGTAAGAGGCATCTAAAGGCTATGAGATTTATATACTCATATTCACATTCTTATGTTTCTTAAGGAATGTATTCTTAAAGTGGTATAGGCTTCAGACCCTGCAAAAGCTGGGCCCATTTCTGTGCTCCATGCCTCAGTTCTCTCTGCCGACCAGCCTCCTCTGCGGGCCTACAGACTTGGGTGCAGTGGCTGAGGTGGCATTCTCAGGCCAGTCTTCACATGTCATTCAACACAAGTCCAGTCTCAACACCTAGAGTCTCTGACACCTTTAGCTTAAGTCCTGGAAAGACGTGATCTCACCAGTTATTGGCCAGCCAATGCCTTGACTCTTTCCCATCTAATACTTGGAAAAGTGGAGAGGATGAGCATCCTTTGGTATAAAAATGTGTCTGTCCCTTTAGCATAGCCTATGAGTGATGGTGATTCCCAATGAAGGTAGCCTCAGATTGCAATAACTACAGAGGGAAGGAAGCAAGACAGAAAGACCTAAAGGAATGATCAAGTCCTCAATCCTCTTGCTCCTCTTCTCCCTTTCTTCCTCTTGCCATCCCTTGGAGGTTACAGTATGGCCAGGGATGGAGGCAGCAGAGCCAAGGAGGTGGTGCATGGCCTGGGGCCCAGGAAGTTGCCAAGGACTGAGATGGTGGTGGTAGGGCCAGAACTCAGAGGCTGCAGGCATCGTCCAGAGCTTGGGTCCATAAGAGGGAGGGAGTGAAAAGCTAAATATGTTGAAGCTAACTGGAGCCTACTTTTCACTGTTGGAGATGGGTTTACAAATATGGAGCAGGGAAAGACAGGAAGAATTCTGGAGTGATAGACTAGTTAGAAGTGTTGAGGTAAACTTGTGTTTGGTTGTTTGGAGAGATAGATAGACAGACAGACAAGTCAATCAGAAGAGGTAGCTCTTCTTTATTATAAGAGGTCAACAAACAAATGTAGAAGGAATGAATGATGGAAATCAGTCATCACCATTTGGCAACGATCACAGAGGTTGTTGATACAGGCAGCAACAGACCCTAAGGCTGAGTGGATGTTCCATGAGGAATAAGGTATCAGTGTAGCCTTAGAGTATCTCCCATAAGATACCTATCAACACACACAGGGAAATAGTGAGTTTACAGTAGGCAAGCCTGGCAGATACCACCTTGACCAGATATATGACTGAGGATCCATCACAGTCATGAAAAGGTTGACACTGTGATACCCCAGTGAGATGCACAGAGAAGATTCCAGCCTCATTTCTGTGGGTTTCCTGTCAAAATGTGTGGCTTGAGTCCAGGCATGAGGAAACATTGGGAAAAAAAAACAATGAGAGATCTGTACACTGCCAACGTCAAGAAAGATACAGAAAAGACTGGGGAACTATTTCACATTGAAAGGAAATAAAGAAAGGTGACAACCAAAAGCAACATGTGCTCTCAGATTGGTCCTGAACCAGAAAATAAAAAGAAACATTGTTGGGACAGTTGGCAAATTCTGAGTGCGATCTGTCATAACAACATCATTTCTTGACTCAGGGCATTTGTGGGTGTTACGTAGGAGAGTGTCCTTGATTTGAGGAAGTACACACTGAAATATTTAGGGGTATGAGGGATGTCTATAATTTGTTCTCATATAGTTCAGAAAAGCAATAGTGAGAATAGGAATTTGTGTATATAGAGGAAATATTGAACAAATGGGGAATCAGGATGAAGGGGGTATTGGGAATTCTTTGTTATTCTTTTTTTTTCTCTTTGTTATTCTTCTTGCAACATTCCTATAAGTTTGAAAGTACTTCAAATTAAATTATAAAAAATATTTTCCAAAACAATCAAACCTGAAATGGCAACCCGTGTCCCCCAGACCCTTGACAAGAGCAGAGCCTCTTAAAAACTTCTAGCCTCTATCCACCTCGGTGAAGAAGCACAATCCCCTCTTCTGCTGACCAGTGCAAAACACCAAAGCAAAACACCAAGAGGAATTTAAAAACCTCTCGTGAGAGTAAATAAGAAGCTGGTACTGCTCTGGTGAGGCACTCTGAAAGTAACCTTTTGTTTACAATCTCAAAAGCAAACAACTGATTCCTGCCAGAAATAGAAAGCATTTAAATTTTTAAAAATAGGTGTCATTGACGAGCAGTTGGAGCTGATCATTGCCAAGGCAAAGCATTGTCCTAAATTTTCCATCTACCTAGGTCATATTAGAAACACAGTGTTCACAGAGAAGGAGCTCGGTCGCATGGTAGGGCATTGAGAGCTCATGCTTAGGAGTCGGACATGGCTGGGTTCAAATTCACCCTCCTCTGCGTTCTAGCTGTGTGTCTTCAGGCAAGTCAGTAGCCCTTCTGAGCCTTGGTCTCTTCCCCTGCAGCGGGTGGATAACAACAGCTACTTCCTATGGCTGTGGTGAGGCTCAATGAGGTCTCCCAAGCAAAGCTCCTGCAATTGCAAGACCCTCAATAAACACCTGTTTCCCTGCACTCAGTGAAACATGGGAAACGCCCCAGGCCCTCCAGGATCCCGGGCCTTACTTTAAGAACCATCTCAACGGACAATGAGGCACTTGGCCAGCTTCATTTGTGTCTCTCCAAGCCCAGGACGCCTGTAGCCTGTGATTTCTTGCCTTCACCTGAGTGACATTTTTTCTGCCTGTCTTTATTTCAACCAGACATCCCTTCATCTCACAGCACAAAGTCCAGGCAACAGTCTGACACGGACAAATTTATTTTTCCTTCACCAGCATGGCTTATGAGTGAGGGAAACCAAGAGGGGAAATGTTCATCCGTCTTAGCCTGACTGCAAAGAGAAGCCACATGGTAAGAAATTAGACTGAGATGGATTTCAAAGAGCTGAACTCAATAGCAAAAAGCCAAATAAATCTCAAGGAGTGTGTCCACAAGGCCCAAGGGAACTGCTTTGGGTCCTCGTCTCTTAGAAGCTGGTTCATTCTGAGAAGCATGTGTCATCTTTTAAAAGCCAACTTGGCATCAGGGTCAGCAATTGAGCTTGTTTTCACCCACTGTGTTTCACGTCCAAAAAGGTGTGTCACCCATTAACTGCGGTGTCGCATGCCCCAAATCAATAAGAGGCCCAAGACCTGGCACTAGCACCAGCCTGCCTTGCTTCACAGCTGGGCCTCGCCTGGACACTTCCAAGCCCAATACAAATAGCAGCCATCTGCTGATCTCTCTGTACCTCCTGCCAGGTGGCCCCCAGCAGTGGTGGACTTTATAACTCCGAGAGGCCCCAGTGCACCCAGTGGACAGCTTCAGACCATAGCATATTATAACTCTACACATCCACAAGTGACTCACTCAAGGGGCAGGGACAGTGAGCATCAAAACCCCACTGTAGCAAGTCCTGCTCCTTAGGAGTGTCTCCTGCACAGCAGCTCTTCCACTGTAGCCACAGGTGGTCCCCACAGCCAATTGGCCTGGAGGTCACTTCCTCCCAGAGCTTCCAACAGCAATCAAGACTCAACTATAAGACTGTGCACACAGCCCACACAGGGGCACACCTATCGTGCCCAGCTCAGGTGACTGGGGAGGCTGAGCCACTGGGCCCTAAAGGACACCTACTACACAAGGCCACTCTATCAATTTCAAGAGACATAGCAGCTCTATCTAATATGTAGAAACAAACACAGGGAAGCAGCCAACATGCGGAGACAAAGAAACATGTTACAAATGAAAGAAATGGAACCAAGCAAACTACTGGGCACAGAGTTCAAAACCATGGTTACAAGGTTACTCAAGGATCTTCATGAGAGCTTCAAGAGACTTTCAAGGATCTTAGTGAGAATGTCAAAGACATGGAAAAGGACCAGTCAGAAATTAAGCATACACTAACTGAAATAAAGAATAATTTACAGGGATTCAACAGTAGAGTAGAGGCTTCTGAGAATCAAATCAACAATCTGGAATATGAGGAAGCAAAAAACACCCAATCAGAAGAGCAAAAAGAAAAAAGAATCCAAAAATATGAAGATAGTGTAAGGAGCTTCTGGGACAACTCCAAGTGTATCAACATTCGCATGATGGGGGTGTCAGAAGAACAGAGAGAACAAGATATTGAAAACCCATTTGAAGAAATAATGACAAAAAACTCCCCCTACCTGATGAAAGAAATACACTTACAAGTACAGGAAGTGCAGAGTCCCAAACAAGAGGAACACAAAAAAGCCCACATGAAGACATATCATAATTAAAATGCCAAGAGTTAAAGACAAAGAGAGAATCTTAAAAGCAAAAAGAGAAAAGCAGTTAGTTACCTACAAGGGAGCGCCCATAAAACTGTCAGCTGATTTCAACAGAAACTTTGCAAGCCAGAAGGAAGTGACAAGAAATATTCAAAGTGATGAATAGCAAGGACCTACATCCAAGATTACTCTACCCAGCAAAGCTATCATTTAGAACTAAAGATCAGATAAAGAGCTTCACAGACGAGAAAAAGCTAAAGGAGTTCATTACCACCAAACCAGTATTATATGAAATGTTGAAGGGTATTCTTTAAAAAGAGGAAGAAGAAGGAAAAAAAAGATAAAAAATATGAACAATAAAATGGCAATAAATACATATTTATCAACAATTGAATCTAAAAATCAAAATAAATGAATAAGGAATCTAATGAACAAAATAAACTGATGAATAAAATAGAACCAGAGGCATGGAAATATAGAACAAACTGAGGAATCTCAGAGGGAAGGGGGGAAGGGGGTGGGAGAGATTAACCAAAGATCTTATACGCATATATGCATTACCTATGGACACAGACAATAGGGTGGTGAAGGCCTGGGGTGGGGCAAGAACTGGGTGAAGGGGGCAATGGGGGCACATCTTTAATACCCTCAACAATAAAGATTTTAAAAATAAATAAATAAATAATAATAATAATTTTTTAAAAACACATGAAGACATATGCATCCTGGTTTCATTGCTGCATTATTTACAATAGCCATGATATGGAAGCAACCCAAATGTCCATCAATAGGTGAGTGGATAAAAATGTTGTGGTACATATGAACTATTACTTGGCCATAAAAAAAGAATGAAATCTTACCATTTGCAACAGCATGGATGGACTTAGAGCAGTGATTTTCAACTGGTGTGCTGCAAGAATTTTTAAAACATGAAATACTTGACTATTTAGTCAGGGGCACTGACTTTTTTTCCCTTAGATTGTCAAATTAAAAAATGACAACAGCCAGCACAACAATCTATTAGGGGTGAATGACTCAAAATTATAACTTTTAAAATTATTATATATGTTTTTATTAATTTTAGAGAGAGGAAGGGAGAGGAAGAGAGAGATAGAAACATTAATGATGAGAATCATCGATAGGCTGCCTCCTGCATGCCCCTACTAGGGTTTGAGACTGAAACCCAGGCATGTGCCCTGTCCAGGAATCAAACTGTGACACTCCTAATTCATGGGCAAACACTCAACCACTGAGCCACACCGGCCGAGCTATACCTTTTTTTTTTGTCAAATTGGCAAAAAATACATTTTTTAGTCTGCCCAGAATTTTAACAATGTGTGCCATGAGATGCAAAAGGTTGAAAATCACAGACCTACAGGGTATTATACTAAGTGAAATACGTCAGACAGAGAAAAACAAATACCATGTGATTTCACTTATATGTGGAATCTAAAGAACAAAATAAACAAGCAAAACAGAAATAGACGCCTAAGTACAGAGAACAGACAGATGGTTACCAGAGGGGAGGTGGATTAGGGGGCTGGGTGAGAATGGTGAAGGGATTAAGTGCAAATAATCATGGGCATTGAAAGTACAGCTTAGGGAATACAGTCAATAATATTGCAATAACTGTGTATGGTACTGGATGGGTACTAGAACTATCAGGGGGTCACTTCATAAATTATATGAATGTCTAACCACTATGCTGTACACCTGAAACTAATATAAAAGAATATCGGATGTCAACTCTAATTGACAAAATAAATTAATGTAAAAGAGAAAGATAATAAAACAGGAGAAAAAATCAGGATTTACAAAAGAAACCTTATTCACTCTTTCTTTTCGTCTCTTTATAAAAGTTAGACAAGCTCAATCCGAAAGATTTGGAAACGAAAGAAAATGATCAACAAAAGAATGCTCCAAATTCTCACAGCTCCGAGGTGAGCACTATGAACACTTCAGCGGGTCTCCTTGAGGTCTGGTTTCTTGACATACGTATTTTGTTTGTGTCCGTGACTAACACATTCCATTTTGTAGGCTGATTTGTCGTGGTTTGTTCTCCACTCAGGGGATCTCCTGACCTTCACCCACTCAGGAGGCGGCCTTGCTTATCTCTCACTCGGGGACATGGGGTGTTGGTGGGGGGTGCTTCTTCCTTCCTCCTGGCCTCCATCCCTCCCGAGCCTTTGACCTCTGGCCCCAGCCCTGGCCTCCTAAACACTCCTAACTGGACCTGCCTCAGCCACAATCTATAAGCCATTAGCCTGGGCAATATTAAATCTAGAAGGGTTCATCCCTAAGACCTCAGCTTTTACCCGGGGTCGATATAATAAACGACCGTCTGAAGAATGTTTCTGCATCTCCCACGGAAGCCTTTGAAGAGAGCGTCTACTGTGTGCCTCCCTGTCCTTATTTGAGATTCTCATGATAAATCTGTGCTCACAATGAGTGTCAGGGAAAAGTTTGCCTCTCCTGACAAATGGCTGTACTTCCTTTTATCCGATAACTCATCACATTTCCCCTTTCGCTTTAGCTCAATTTAATGTGCAATTGCGGTAACTATCTTCTGCTAGGTTTCTGGTTTAATCATCTCCTCCCTTCATCCATATGACTTTGGATATTTCATCTTTAATCTCACTGTCCTGGGCCCCTATTTTTAATTGTCAGTCGCCTCAAATTTGTTTGGAAGCTACTAGGAACACAGATCATAAATAAATAAACAATAATGGGACCCCTAGGCCATCGTTTTCAAGTCCTATCTGCCTTCATCCAGTAATTAATAATTCCCTTCATCAATTCCAAATTCCTCTCTGGTATTTCTAGGCAACTGCACCCATAGAGCTATTATAAGAAGCAGTTTGGACACATTATGCCTGACTGGGAATAATGGGATTTTTTAGAAATGAAGTGTTATATATTGACGTCACTTAGTCATTTTCCTATATAACTAAGTCCTGGTAAGCCTCTCCGATCAAATACAGCTTCTTACTGATAAAACAGCAGCTTATTTCCCTGCAAGGATGACAGCTACTCCATTCTCATCCCAGCTCACTTGGCGATCAACAAAGCAAAATGGAGAGTGGCTCTCGGTGCCCTGGGACCCGTGTGAGGGGACGCTGTTGTTTCTGCCTGAACCAGTTCTGTCACTTAACATTTTCCCCCTTAAGCCCCACCACGGACCTCCTTTGGTGTGTGTCTCCCCACTTTTGCAGATGTCACCTTGGTGATCTCTGTCTCCTACATCCACTCCCTGCCCCCATCAGCACCCACTCTTTAAGTGGTAGATTAGAGCCCACAATTCTTCACCCTTCCCTACAACTACACCCTTGCCATGGTCTCAACATGGGCAGAATGCTCTTCCCCACTCCTTGACTTTGGGCTTGGCTCTGCAACTTGCTTTGGTCAATAGAAGGTGCAAAAAGGACAGTGTACCCGCTGCAAGCCTGAGCCTTAAAAGGCCTGGCGAGCTTCCACTTGCTCCCTGTGCTTCTGTCGTAGCCACAGCTTCCTTCAGCCCGGGGCCTGTACATAGCAGTTTCCCCAGATGAGCAAAATGAGTGCTTACTGTTGCATGCCACTGAGATGCTGTGGCTGTTTGTTATGCAGCAAGAGCTGACAGGTACACTTTATAATAGTATATCCTTCTGGGAAGATCTTGTTCTTGATCTTATTTTATTGGCCTTGATTCTTCAGACTATACTGTTGATTCTCAAGTTCCCTGGAAATTAGACTTCACTCCTATATGTATTCTCACCTTATTCCAAGCATCTCAGGTTGGGTCAAGTCCTGGGGCTCCGGCTTATCCCCAAGGGCTAGACTCTCTAGGGTGGCCTAATAATGAGTAGGTATAGAATGTGTGCATCTTCGTCCCTGGCACGTGGGTTCTAAAAATAGCTAACTCCTACTGGGCATGTGCTACCAAAGTGCCAGGCCCTGCACTACTAATAAGTGCCAACACGTATTGTTTCAGATATTCCCCAGAATTACGGGGCGGGTATTATTATTATTATCTTTGCTGCACTCAAAGGAAAGTAACTTGTCCAAGTCTCAGAGCCATGTGGAGGGAACTCAAACTCACCTACGCCCAACTCCAGAGCCCACATCATGCTGACACCCTTTTACTTACCTAAATTGTGTAAATCACTCTGTGCCCCCCACCACCCAGGTTGGCAGACAATCAATCTCTGTCATACTCAGGGCCAGAAAGCCGGGGGAGGGGCCAGGTCCTGGGTTTGGACCTGCCATCCTTGTCATTACTCTCTTCCCCAACTCCAACCCCGCCCCCCAGGTGGTCTCCTAGCCCAGGACCGTGGCGGAAGCCTGTGTGGGTCCCGTATAGGACCCCTGTGCTGTGTCCTGCTGAGCAGTAGTGAGGCCTTGGGGAACCAGTGAGGTTGGAGAACTCGGAGGCAAGAGAACAAGGGATAGTCAGGGAGGAGCTCCATGGCGCTTGTGGGAAGTTTGGGTCACGCTCGCTCTTCCAAGGCGATGCCTGAGCCCCCACTACTGCTGAAAGTCACCGCAGTGAGGCAGAGCTGGACACGGCCCTAGAAAACTTTGGTTACAGACGGGGAAACTGGGGCCCATTTCTCTACGAGGCAGAATCTCACTCCTCACTTCCCAGCAGCACCAGCAAGAATGTCGCTGTGGAGGCAGCACTTCAATCCCTTATTAAGACTTACAAGCCTTTGTCTTTAACGTGCGATCACATCCCTTCCTCCTACTTCTGCATCTGGTGCCCTCACTACTATCAGTGTGTGATTCATTCACCTGCGGCTGGGACCTGCCAGGCTACCACAGAGCAGACCCCTTCTGGCCTGCGCGATGGAAGCAGCGCCTTGTCCTTAGCTGACCTTGCTTATCTGGGTGGGATATTTCTATCACGAAAACCTGTCCGCTCCCCACCACACAGGCTCTGGGGCAGGGGGTTGGCTCCTCCCAGCGGTCTCTCAGGAGGGGAATGTGTTTCTGAGCAGACATGTGCCAATGTCAACCTGAAGAGAAGGGGCTCTTCCCCCATTTGCTTATTTTCCACGTCCTCACAAGTCTGCTTCCGACCTCACGATGAGGCGTCTCACCTGAGTGACGCTGCTCACTTCCTAAGAGACTTACTTCCTGGAATGGAGACCCAAGGTGGGCTCTGTTTCTGGTTGAGGACACTCCATCTATCTTTAATCGATTTCCTGGGAGCGAGGAAGAGAGAGGCTCACTTCATTCACACCTTTACCTCTTGCACCCGACATCCATCCCTCCACAGTGGGCCGTTAATGCACCCCGATCCCCGAGGCCACCGCTCAGCTGTCCCCCCGCAGGACTGCGTGTCCTCACTGCCCTTCCACAGGTCTGCCTGAGTGACAGCCCGCAGCTCCCCGGCTGTGGCTCTCAGAGCCTCCCGGTGCCGCTCTCACCCCTCCTTTGACGGGTGTAAATTGGTTCACAAATCCTGCAATTCCTTCAGCTCATGCTCCGCTGAGTTTCCTCCCCGATTTTCTGGTTTATTGCCTGTTGCCTGGTTGCGAAGATTCCTTGTAAATTGCACTGCCCTCTGCTCTGCTCTGCCATTTGTCCAGGCTCAGCGTGGAAGCTGTTGTCCCGGCATTTGCCATGTGCTGGTCGTGAATCGCTCTGAGGAAACAGCTCTGCGGCAGGCAGGCGTGCCACCTGAATGGCAAGGAGGCAGCAAGGTGAGACAAAACCACAAGGGCACAGAGCTAATTTATGCCACCAGGCAGAACTCATCTTTCTCGCCTGTCTCGTTCCAGAGGAGGAATCAATATATTGAGATGGTGGGATCACTCAGAGCTCTTGAAATGTTTCTTGACGCCATCCCATCACACCCTGGGGACTGCAGACGATTGAAAGACAGACAGCTGGCCTTCCACAAGCACCACCAAGACAGACAGCAAGAAGTGACTGGGAAGAGGCTAAAAGTACAAGCTATTGTCTGAGGATCTAGATTTAAATGCAAGCTCTGTCACTTCCTGGCTGTGTGACCTTGGATAAGTTACTTACGTTCTCTGTGCTTTCATTGCTCTCCTATAAAATATAGATAAGAGCACTGCCACACTGGATTGTTGTGAGGTTTAAATGAGATGTTTCTAAAGCATAGTCCCTGGCGTATAGCAAGTGCTCAATAAATGTGAACTGTTATTACTATCATCAACAACATCATTGCCCCGAAGCAGCAGGCTCGAAGTCAGTGAACACTGCGCCTTCGCACCTTCACCCAGCTGATTTGTCCGTATGCTGAAGCTCTGTTATGTTTTTTTATCTTTTTTTTAATTTTAAAATTATGGTTGACATATATTATCATGTTAGTTTCAGGTGTATGACATAGGGATTAGACAATTACATACCTTACACAGTGATCAGCCCAGTAAGTCTAGTACCCACCTGACACCATACATAGTTATTACAATATTATTGAATCTATTCCCTATGCTGTACTTTACATTCTGTGACTATTATTATCATCTACTCCTAACCCCTTCCCTTCTGGCAACCATCAATTTGTTCTCTATATCTATGCGTTTGCTTCTGTTTTGTTTGGTTGGTTATTATGTTTTTTAGATTCCAAATATAAGTGAAATCATATGGTATCTGTCTCTGTTTGACTTATTTCACTTAGCCTAATACCCTCTAGGTCCATTTATTTGTTGCTTGTGGCAAGATTTCATTCTTTTTTAATGCTAAGTAATATTCCATTGTATATATGCATCACATATTCTTTATCCATTTGTCCATTGATGGACACATAGATTGCTTCCCTATCTTGGCTATTGTAAATAATGCTGCAATTAATGGATTAAAGACTTAAATGTAAGACTTGAAGCCATAAAACTCCTAGAAAAATACTGAGGCTGTAAACTCTTTGATATCACTCTTAGCAATATATTTTTGGATGTGTCTCCTCAGGCAGGGATACAAAAGAAAAAATTTAACAAATGGGACTACATCAAACTGAAAACTTTTTACACAGTGAAGGAAACCATCAACAAAATGAAAAGACAACCTACTGAATTGGAGAAGAAGTTTGCCAATGATACATTAGATAAGGGTTAATGTCCAAAATATATAAAGAACTCATACAACTTAACACTAAAAAACAAACAAACAACCTGTTTAAAAAACGGGCCGAGGACCTGAATAGACATTTCTCCAAAGAGGACATACAGATGGCCAACAAACATATGAAAAATACTCAACATCACTAATCATCAGAGAAATGCAAATTAAAAACACAATGAGATATCGCCTCACACCTATCAGAATGGCTACCATCAATAAATCCACAAACAACAAGTGTTGGCGAGGATGTGGAGAAAAGGGAACCTTCATGCATTGTTGGTGGGATTGTCCTAGTACATTGGTGCAACCACTGTGGAAAACAGTGTGGAGGTTCCTCAAAAAATTAAAAACAAAACTACCACATGACCTAGCAACTCCATTTCTGGGTATTTATCTTAAGAAAGCCAAAGCACTAGTTAAAAAAGATATATCCACCCCTGTGTTCGCTGCAGCCTTGTCATTCTGACCACTCCTTTGACTTGGTGTTTCTCGTGAATTCCCTCCCATCTCTGCCTTCCTCTCCAGCTCCCTCTGGTTAGCACAGTGGCTTCATTTTCTCTTGCACCCTTTCATTGGGGGAGATGAGCCAGTCATCAGAGCAGAACTGTAAATTACACATCACATTTCTATAGATGCCATGCAGTTACACAAATTATAGGCCATGTTTTTTATAACATGAACATAGGAACCTTTACATAGATAAAATATTTATGCAGGTCCCCACAGAAAGGCTAATGTACTGGCATACTGTTTCTCAAATGTTCTCAGCCGTCACCGGAGTCCAACGTGCTGATGGAAGCATTGTTCCATATTGGCCTTCCTCTTAACTGTCTTTATCCAAAGAGCATTGCAGGACCCTGGGCGCTTTGAAGACACTTTGCGGAGCCCTTCACAAGATCTCAGAGGTGGAAGGAAACTTAGAAGTCATTGAACCCAAACTCGGACCACGCCCAGAAATCCCTTTTCCAGCAACCATCAGTCCATCAGTCAAGGAATCTGCAGATCTCCACAGAGGAAGGGCCTGGCCCTTTAATGGGCAGGCAGCTCAACATGTTAGACAATTGTTTCTTCAGTTGAGCTGAGATTTGTCCCTTTTCAATTCCTCATCTGTCACCCCCTTGAATAACATTGAAAAAGACCAGCCTTGACTGGCTCTTTACTCAAGGCCCCTTTTCCTCGTTGGAGTCCCTTGAAATAAGTCTGGTTTGGGCTCTGGTCAGCAGTTCATCTTGCAGCAAAGCCGGCCTCTGCATTGACTTGCAAGATTTTGCATTTATTCAGGCAAAAACTGGTCAAAACAGTTACTGCATAATTTGTTCCCAGAGGTTTGAAACATTCAGTGAAACTTAAAAGTTTGATGTTTTCTTTTTTAGAAAGTTATTCTTTGAGAATGGTTTTTTTATACCAGAAAATAGTTATTCTGAATGATGTTGAAAACTTCCCCTCCCCTTTACCTTTTTTTTTTTTTCAATCAATACATGTTAAAATAACAAGCCCTAAAATAAAAAAAGGAAGGAAGAAGGAAGGAAGGAAGGGAGGAAGGAAGGGAAGGAAGGAAGGGAGGGAGGGAGGGAGGGAGGGAGGGAGGAAAAATAAAATAAAACAGCCTTTTTAAGCACAACAGGCTTTTCAAACATTTGAATCTGCCCTCCCGTCTTTTCTTAGCTTTGTCTTCTCCAGGCAAAATAGCCCGAATTCCCTCAAACATTCCAGTCCCATTTTCCGGACTCTTCATCCCAGTCATTTCCCTCTGCCCACACCCTGGTCTGTTAATATGCTCCTTATAGACCAGGGTGTGGCCAGAGGGAAATGCCTTCTCCTAGATGTGGCCTGAGCAGCCCGGCGCTCTCACGCCCCACACCCTGATGCAACAATGAACTGAGCGTTGTCCTGTAATATAAAATTTCAATTGGCTTCTCAGTTGTAGTTTTGGCGACTAAAACTCCTTCAGATCCTCTTCACTGGGACTGATGCTAAGCCATGGCTCCCCTAACCTGCTCTTGCAAAATTGTTTTTTTGAATATAAAAGTGGAACTTTCCATTTGTTCCTTGCAGTCTTTGGTTCAGCATCTCCATTCCCCTGCAAACAGAGACATGTGAAAGGGGAAGGGGGAGGGTGGGGGCTCAACCATTCCAGGGCTTAGAGAAGCCTGAATCTTTACTGTGACCCGGCATCATTTATTTCTCTTTCACTGGCATCTATCATGATGCTGTGTATGCAGTAGGCACTAACTACTAGCCGAACCTGCATCCAACCTGCTGTGTCACCCTCCAAATTGTAAACACAAATACAGGATACACGTGAAAGCTCTTTGAATATTGTCAGGTACTGGGCGGGTATCAGTTGTTAACGTTGCTGTTATTATGGCGACTGAAAGCTTACGGGAGGCAGAAGCCATAAGTTGTTTTTCCGCTGTCTCCGTAGTAGCTGGAACGAAGCGCCTTACACAGCAGGTGCTCCATAAAGGTTGTTGCTGAATTGAATCGAAGGAGCTTGCCCGGCATCTCAGACACAGGCCTAGAAGAAGCATGCCCAGACGTGGTAGGCTCCAACTAGGGGGTGATGGGAGATAGGGGCATAGCATAAAAAGGGAAAGGAAGATGAGAACTGGGGGCTGTGCTGAACCTAAAGACATCATTTCCCAGGGTTTCTACACCAGATCAGCGATCGCTGCGTGACGAGCCACTCCATGGCGAAGTGACTTAAACGCAACAAGCATTTCTTTCTCTCTCATGAGACTATGGGTCAGCTGGGCAGATCTAAACCAGACTTGGCTGACCTTGACTGGACCCAATCTTGCTTCTGTGATCAGCGGGAGGCCCCTCACACACACATCTGGAAGCTGACTGGCTGTGGGCGGGGTGACGGGGTGACTGGCCCACGTGTCACTCATCATCTAGCAAGCAGCTCACGCTCACTCACTCGGCAGCTCAACAGAGTTCCCAGAGAAAAAGCAGACGTGCGCAAGACGTCTTGAGGCCGTGGCTTGGAACTGGCACCCTGTCACGTGAGCTGCAGTCCACTGGCCAGGGCAAGTCACAAGGCCGGCCCAGGTTTGAGGGGTGGGGAGGGAAAACCCTCCACCCCTTCATGCGAAGACTTGGAAAGCCACATTGCAAAGGTACGGATATAGGAGGGTAGAAGAATTGGGAACATTTTCATAATCAGTTTACTCATCCTTCCTCCTTCTTTCCCTCCCTTTCTTCCTTCCCTCCTGTCTTTACTCCCTTCCTCCCTTCCTTTCCTCCTTCCTTCCATCTTTCCATTCACCCATCCATCCCTCCATCCAAACACACTGGCTGGACACCTGCAATAGGACAGGATCGCCCTAACCGGTTTGGCTCAGTGGATAGAGTGTCGGCCTGCGGACTCAAGGGTCTCAGGTTCGATTCCGGTCAAGGGCATGTACCTTGGTTGCGGACACATTCCCAGTGGGGAGTGTGCAGGAGGCAGCTGATTGATGTTTCTCTCTCATCGATGTTTCTGGCTCTCTATCCCTCTCCCTTCCTCTCTGTAAAAAACCAGTAAAATATATTTTTAAAAAAATAGGACAGGATCATGCAAGGTGTTGGAGGCATGGCTGGAGGGTGTATATGTTGGTAACATGAGTCTGGTTGGAAGGGGATTCCAACCAGAAAGAAAGTACCACTGAGGCAGAGGAGAAGGAGGGCTGCTGGTAGCCACAGAGTTGCTTCCATGGCATGAGTAGCTTCTGTCTTGCAAGATGGTCCCCTGTGCAGATGACCCATCCACACCCATTTGCTTATGTGACCAGATTGGACCCTGATGCCCACCCAGCATCGCTGCCGCTCCAGAATCCTGAGCCATTTATGAATTCAGTCAGTCACTGAGCACATGGCCACCGCATGTCAATCAGGCCCTGGTAAGGACATAAACAACCTGATGGGCCTCTGGGGGCCTCGGGGGGCCTGGCAGCTTTAATGGGCTGCAGACCTCTCCCAGGGTGACTTGGGACAAGACAGGGACCGCCGGGCCAGGTGCAGCCCGGGATGGAGAGCCCATGCAGAGCTCGTGGCAGAACACTAATATAGCTCAGTTTTATGAGCTCTTAAATCTTAACATTTGCTAAAATGAGGGAGCCCGGCAGGAAGATTAAGCATTGCTGGGCCCTTTAAATCATCAGCACCAGCCATCCTGGGACTAGATTTGTTTTAGGCCCTGGCGTGATTTCTGTTTCAAAGGCCCAGGGAAATGAGCAGTGGTTAAGAACTTGGTTTCTTGCCAAGTTCTGCCACTTACTAGCTGTGTGACCTTGAGCAGGGGACAGAACTGCTCTGTGCCTCAGTTTCCTCTCCTGTAAATGGGGTTGTAAGCACTTGAAGGAGCATGCCTTGAGAAATTCAAGGAAGTTCAAGGAATTCAAGTTGTGGGGGGGGCTGCTTATGGCTTTCAGCTCCCGGAAGAACCCCTCCTCTGCACCTCACTCCACCATGACTTGGAACTGCAGGAAGCCCAGGACTAATGTTTCTGTGGAGCCTCAACTCTTAATCAACCAGAGTCAGAAAGAGGTGCCCTGACCCAACCTAGAGGGCCCAGGCTCTGAATACTCAACAATCATTCAGAGTTACTCTGGGGCCGGAGTACAGATGAGCCAAAGTTGGGATCATGCCCCTAACTTGCTGAGTAACTCCAGACAAGCCCCTTAACCTCTCTGAGCCCCTGAGAAGCATCATAATCCTCCTAGGGAGACTGGTGGAATAGCACACCCAATATTTACACAGATCCATTCATTCGCTCAACATTTACTAAACAAGGCGAAGCAAGGACGCTGGGGAGAGGTCGATGGGCCCTGGGGAGAGAAAGGTGAGCACGCCTCCATCCTCAGCAGGTGCTCCCCGCTGTGTGGAGAAGCAGGAAGTCAGCAGCTCCTCACAGGGACAGGGCCTGGGGGGCACGCGGAGAGTAGCAGGTGTGGCTGTCATGAAGGCTTCCCGGAGGAGGCAAGATCAGTTAAACCACAACGACTAGAAGGGGTTAGCCAGGCCAGAGAGGCCTGGAGGCGAGTGCTCCAGTGGAGAGAGCATCAGGGGAAGGAGAAGGAGGACCAGGTGATGGTGTGAGAGCGATGGGCAGCTGCAAGCTGACTGGCCGAGGACGTTATGATGGGGAGGAGATAAGGTGAGCTCTGGAAGGACTCATGGGTCACGCTGAGGGGCTGGTTTCTAGCCTGAAGGCCATGGGGTGTCAATGAGCAGCAGCAGCATGGGCTCCTGTGGGAGCTAACGTGCTCATGGGAAGAGCAGCAGGCGAAGAGCCAGCATCTCCTGGGCGCTTGCTTTGTGCCAGGCACTGGGTCACTACACCGTCTCCCAAGCAGTCACCCTAGAAGGAAGGTAGGGCAGTTCTTAACTGCACTTTTCAGATAAGATGACCTTGTACCTCATCTGAGGCCACCAGTGAGTCAGAAGCAGAGCTGGCTCCAGGCCCATGCTCCTCACCACAACGCGTTCCCACCTCTCTGGGAGCCCACTTTCCCGGGACCCCACAAGTCTGTCTCCTCGGGCCCCCAGCACCACCTTGTCCACCTGCACCTGCAGCGATTTCCACTCCATCCCTGCCCATCTCCTTTGCAGGCACCACGTCCTCCAAATTTAACCTCCCCCACCCACCTAGGGCCTAGCCTGGAACCTGCCGGTAAACCCTGTCCCAGGAGAGGCACTTTGAAATCCTCTTCATTAGACTCCTAATGTGGGAAATTAAAACTATGAGCTTGAAGCTTTTCAGGGCAGCAAATAATATTTACGGTAACACCGTTTTAGAAGATCAAATATTTATAATAGGGTAGACTCCACCAGGCTACCGTTGTCTGGGCTTCTGGGGTTGCAGCCGCTGCATTATGAATGGGTCCACTCATTAAAATGCTTTCAAAACCATTTGTGCTCCTGCTGGCTCCTCTCTGGGGGGCGAGGTAAGGCCCAGGGTGAGACCTGCCACCGAGGGCTCGGTCCGCTAGGGCTGCCCCTCTGCCGGCGACCGTGGCGATCGACGCTTGCCCCTCCTCTGTTCAGGTGCTGGGTCTTCCATCCGACCTTCCCATCATACTCCGGAGGCTGTGACGACCACCTTTCCTCCTGAATCCCCAGCAAAGAGTTCCTTCCTCAAAGGGCAGGCAGTGTCTGTCTTCAGCACAGCTATTCCCCAGGGCCAGCCTGTGAAGGGACTGAAGACATGATCACTGAGTGAATGCATGCCCCACACTCATGTAAATCCAGCAGAGAGGGACTTGGCTGTCATTTTTTTTTCCTCTAGCTGTTTTCTGTCTACACTTTCTTGTCATCTACTCCATTTTACAAGAGAATTTTGTTTGTTTGAAGACACCCTTTCCAGGTCTAAAGTATGCCCCATGCTTGCTTGTGATGTTATTATTAGCAGATGTTATTATTTTTTGTGCAGTCTAATTATTTTTATTTCTCCAACTTCTCATCCCAAATCAACACCCTTTTGGCCTTCTGGAAACTTCTCTGAACTGTCTCTGATTTGGGGGTGTCCAGTGGCCAAGATGTGTGCCACACTCCACTGTGGCTCATCCGTCACTGAGTTCAGAGGCAGAACAATGTTTTCTGGCAGGAGGCCAGTCAATGTCCAGGGGTGGTGTTTGATAGCTCAGTGCGTCGCAGTTCAGGTCAGGGGGACAATGGCCCTGACCCCAAGATATTCCCTTCTCCAGAGGGTGCTTTCCAAGTCATCTGATTGAGAGGTGGGGTGCATGGGCTCTGGGACCAGCCTCTGTGATGTGGCTTTTCAACAACCAGAGTGCATTGCATGGACAGGCTGGGACAGACAAATCCATGTGTGGCCAGAAGTAATGAGGCTGTTTGGCTCATGCAGTAATGAGGCTGATTTTCTGGTTTGCCTCCGAAGGCCAAGAGAGGTCAGCAAGAGTGTCTCCCATCAATTCCATTAGACATGAAGTCTAATCAAATAGTTCTGAAAAATTTAAATAACTTACATTTATCAGTTTGCTTGTACCCAGATAGAGTTCCCACCTCCCAGAATGCTGCTGGATTCGTGACAAATGGCTTCTTTCAAACATCCTGCTTACTTATGTGTTCAATGATTTTACCCTTATTATAGATCAGTGGTTCTCAAACTTGCCCATGTGGCTGAGCACCTGGAAGTTATGGGGCTTTTTTGCGGAACACCATGAAATACTGATATATTTAATCCCATCATATGTGCCAGCAACAATTTTACTAGCAGAAAATATGACTGTATTAATGCGTGCAATATAACATCGCAACCACAAACACACATGTCCCCGAAGAAGAAAAAAATAGCTGCCACGTTGAGATCGGCTGTGTGTGCCATTTCTCTTTCGTATCTGTGTGCTGCTTGTTCACGCTGTTATCTCTGGGGCCAACCAACAGCCAAGGAGCAGCAGGTACCAAAGCTTCAAGAAGAAAAAAATTGAGGATCTGGGGTGAGAAGACTGAGCAATCTTGAGCAGGAATCTGGCCCAGGAAGGTCAGAAAGCCCCTTCCACAGGCCCAGGCATGGGGCTCAGCTGCCAGACGTGCCTGGCCCCGGCAGCCCCAGCACGGTCCTGAGGCCCCGAAGCGGCCGAGACCCTGGTGGAAGCACTGGGTTCCCCTGTGAGTTGCTGCTGCTGAGATGATGGCCCTGCCACCTCATGTTCTCCTGCATCCTGAGTCACCTCTCCTTGTGACCATGACAGGCCAGGTGGACATAACTGGAAGAGTGGAGACGCAGGACTCAAAGGGGAGTCGCCATCTGAGCCTCCATATCACGCTGGAGAGTTTCCCACCCAGGGAATTCACCATGATTTCACCTCCAGGATCCTAATTCAGTCACAGCTACAAAGACCTGTTTTCCAAATAAGGTCCCATTCGTAGGTTCTGGGGATTAAGATGTAGACATATCTTTGGGGGAGGGGGGCACCATTCAACCCACACCCAGCAAAACTAGATCACCCCTGTAGGAAATCTCATGGCCAGGCAAGAGGCTAGTTCACCCACATAGCCCTCCTCTGTGCATCCCTTTCCCCAGTCTGCTTCTTCATCCCACGCTTGCCCGCAGCCTCGGCTCACGATTATTGAGGGTCTAGCCGTGCTGGGACCCTGTGGCAGCCACCCCGGGAGGGATAGTCCTACCAAGCCTGCCTAATAGTGCATTCTGCTTTAGTCCCATCTCATTGAACACAACACACCTGACCTCCTAGAAGGAAGTAGATTTTCCATATAGACTGTGGTTTATTCCAAAATCACACGTTTTTTCTAGTTAAATTTTTTGAAAGCTAGCTCCTGAAGATGATCTTTTGGGTACAAAGTTGACAATAAATAATAATAAAAAAACCTTAGACTTCTATGTCTCTGGATCTATTTTTGTTCCAGAGACATAGAAGCATTGAACAGACCATCAAACATCAGAGGGAAGGCGGGGGCGGGGTGGGGGTGGGGGGTAAGAGATCAACCAAAGGACTTATATGTATGCATATGAGCATAACCAATGGATACAGACAGTAGGGGGGTGAGGGCCTGTGTTGAGGGGTGGGAATGGGAAGGGAGAGGTCAATGGGGGGAAAAGGAGACATATGTAATAGTTTCAACAATAAAGATATTTAATAAAATAAAAAACTTAGACTTTTCTATTGTCCACAATTAGGATTGGAGAGTATGATGATCGCAGGCCTGATTAAAGCAGAGAATTTATAGAGGAAATATTGTCCTCAAGACTGTGAATACAATAAAGCAGGTGATATTTGAAAATAGAGTTTCACATCTGGGTGATCTTCCAGATGCAGCAAAAGTCTCTGCCAGTCTAGACAGCTGCCTGAACCCCACCCCCAGAGGAACCCAGTAGGTGGGGGAGTGAGGGTCCCCAGCTTCACCTCACTAATCCTTTCCTGCTTCATCGCCTCTGAAATGCTCTCCTTGCCAGAAGATTATCATTTCATGTGCTGCTTGTCATCAGGCCGTTAAACTTGCTCTTATGTATTCATTCTGGCCATTTGAATTTTCCATCTCATTGTCTTTTGTCTGCAGGGCAAAATTGTGAAGCTGCTTTCCAATTCCTACCCAGTTTTTCTCTAATTTCAGAAACTGAACAAGGACCAAGTGGCGAGGTCCGGGGTCCCGTAACTCACACTGCCATTCAGTGTGGAGGGACACCCAGCTCTGGGGCAAAGCACAGAAGATGGGCTCAGTACGCTTCGGAGAGGACCGGAGGCAGGACATTTTGGCACCTCTACTTGGTGTAACTCGGCATCGCTTCCTGGCCCGAGTCATTAGGAAATAGCCTGTTCCTTTTCATGTCTGTGTCTCAGCAGACTGTGAACTCCCAAGGACAGACATAATAATAGCACTAATAGCCACCATTTATTCAGCGCTCACTCTGTGCCACGCACGGTTCCAAGTATTTCACACACACAACCTCGTCCAATCCTCATTCCAGCTGGCTGAGCTGGGGGCTCTGCTGTCTTCATTTTGGAGATGAGGGCGCTGAGGATGAGTGACTGGCCCAGAGTTGGGGTTGGGCTTTGAATTCAGTCTCGCCAGTTCCAACTACAGTGCCTGTCACACAGTAGGTGTTTAATAAAATGGTGAAAGGAACCAGTGGATAAATGAATGCCTTCTCCCTGCGTCTCCCGCTTTGCCCAGGCTCACCCTGTGTGAGCATCCCCTCCACTCATCAGCTCATCCCAGCGGAGTGGCTGCCGCCCGGCCCTCCTGCCCAGGCCTCAGATCTGTGCCCTGATGGCTGCCACAAGGACCTGGGCTGGTGCCTTCTGGGGGCTACGAGGTCCCAGCGAGAGCAGGTGGTTCTGCGGGAGGAGAGCTGGCCATGGCTCGCATAGTGAAATGTCCAGAGGACAAGAGGAAGGAGAAACCGAAATTCTCTGCTGAGAACAGTGGGTGTAGCCATCACACACAGCAGGCAGGTAACTTAGTTCACCCCATCGACACTTCTCCCTCTACGGTTACCCCCTTCTTTCTACCATCTGCCCTTGGTTCCTGGCTGCTGAGGAAAAGCATGAAGTAGATGTGAGAGAGGCCTGGTCCCGGGTGCCCCACTGAGAAGGGTCTTCCCAGGAACCTGAGCCTCAGAGCACGGAGGGCCCCTGAGGGTGACCGGGATGTGCAGGCACAGGTGGGCTTTGGAGCCAGGCAGACCTGGCACTGCCTTCCTAGCTGGGTGGCCTTGGTCAGGTCCCTCAACTTGCATTTCCTCATCTGGAAGAGCAAGACCCACCTTAATCGTGAGGATTAATAAAATGTGAACATGTACAGGGCGCACCTGGTTCTCTCTAGCCCTGGCCTAGGAGCTGGCCTAGGTCACGCCCTTCAGCCCTTCCAGCGGGTCTGAAACACCAGCGCTAGGTAGAATGGCGGTTAAAGGCACAGGCCCTAGAAGCAGGTTGGGGTCTCAGCTCTAAGATTACTAGCTGAATGACTGCACACCGTTTCTCGGTGCCTCAGTTTCCCCAGCTATAAAGGGAGGTATTCAGCTGTCCCTCCATCAGAGTTGTGAGGATGAAATGAGGCAGAGGGCTCCAGACATGTTAGTGTCCAGCAATGTCACAGCAGCAGTCACAGCAGTGCCTTTATTGTGACCCCACCTCATCACCCGGAGACAGGGGTGCTGTCACCGGCAGGGGCTGAAGTGAGATGGCTTCCCCTTTTTCCCCACTCCCCCCTCTAGGAGCACCTGATATAAAAGACCCCAGGAAAGAATTTGGGGCCCTCAGAACCCTGTGGGCTCCCTCAGAATGCTTGAATGCCCCCACCCCCAGGAGAACCCGCCTGCCCTCGCATAGACTCAGGAACCGAGGTGCGGCTCTGCAGACAGACATGGGTGGGAATCCCAGGTCCCTTTCATGTCACCTCCACCTAGTTACGTAACCTTTCTGGGTCTCAGTTTCCTCATCTGTAAAATGGGGAGAATCACAGCCTCCTATCTCATAGGGTTGTGGTGAGGCGTCGATGACAGGATGCATATAACTAATTCAGAACAGACCCTGACAAATAGTGAGTACTCTGTGAAATTTAGCCATACCCTTTCCATCCGTACAGTGCTTCACAGTTTATAAATCATTTTCCTATACATGATCTCCTTTTGATAATCCAATCATCATGGCAGACGCCAGGGGGCCTTCAAATTCACCCAGCACCGGCCATTCCCGGGGAGGAATGATCCCTTTTGACAGAAGGACCCACGGCTCAGAAACACGGGCCCAGGGCCGGGCCAGGCCTGTGTAACACTGGAGAGCATCCTTTTCATCACGGAGCCAGGCTGTTTCCCAACCAAGGAAAAATGTCACCACACCCATGCCGGCGTTTAATTTTGTTCAGCCCTGGGGAGCTAAGTCACTTCTTTGCACAGGCTCTGCTAGGTAAACAGCCCTGCTCCATGCCCCTCCCTGAAAGGGCCACTGGTAGGAGGCCAAGGCTTGGATGTCAACCTGCTGGAGAAGGCTGCCCACCCTTTTTCATCCTGCAAATAAATGCCTGGAGCCTGGCCAGGGGCAGGATGACCTCGTAGGGATGAAAGCAGAGCCCTGTTGACCAAAGCCCCGCGCTGCAGGCGAAGGGCTCCTCCTCTGTTGTTCTCCAGTGCGTTCTCCCTATTAACATGCAGGCTGCGTCAGTCCCCTGTTGCAAATTGTGCTCCTGCATATGTTATGAAAGCTGTGACCTTCCTCACGTTCCCCAAACACTTGTTTGCTGACCCAAGGGATCCCTTTAGCGAAAGGGATCAAAGGCCTGAGTAATCCCCCAATTTCAAAAGACAACCTTTTAAGGAAGCAGCCAAAGCTAAACCCAAGCATCAGGAGGCACATCTTCTACTCAAGAGAGCAAGGGGTGAGAAAGCCGGAGAGCCCCAAACAGAGAACCTTCTCATTGATTCTGAAAGAATGAATGTGATCCTTCGCCTCCCAGCCCCACCACGAAGCTGCCTCAGGCCATCCTGCCCCAAAATGTGCTCCGTGGAATATTCCAAAGACGTTCATAGTCCATCAAGGGCAAGAGGGCATTGTGAGAGGGGAAAGGGCTCCACCGTCAAATAAATGCAGGAGACTCTGGACTAAAGAAAGTTAAACCAGAGTCCTTCCTCCTCAGGCCCTTGGCAATGACGATGTGATGAACCCAAAGGGTCCAGAACACAAAGCTTCCCAACCATATTTGAAGACCATGACCAGAGGGCTCTCCATTCTCCACCCGAGGCATGGAGTCATCTAGTGTGGAGAGGCCAGAAGTGTCCCATCCCCCTCCGGACAAGTCCATGCCGGCAGGATCCACCTCCATCCTCTATGCTTCCCCCAAGTACCTGGCACAACACCTGGCCTGTACGAGGCAGGAAGTTGAGTTTAATTGAATTCTAAAGCCCCTTTCACTCTGAGGCTGTTTGTCAGCAGCTTTCCAAGGTCTTTGTCCTTGGAATTCTCCAAACAGATTTTAATGCTCCCAAGTGTCCCCAGTAACTTGGAACCGTCTCTACTTTTGTCTCCATTAAATGCAGCTTACATCGCTGCCCAGGAGGTCCCTGGCTTCAGAGAATGCCCCCTGGGAACCCTGACCCTGGGAGGCAGGAGAAAAGCAACCAGCCACACAAATTCAAGGCCCTGCTCCTCCCTTCCCTGGCGGGTGGCCTTGGGCAAGGCACAGACTCCTTTCTCTGAGACATGAACTTAATAACCTCCTAGGTTTACACTGGAGACTTTATAATGAGTGAATGGAAGTGAGGATCCAGCACATAGTAGGCCCTTTCTCCATTCTGATTCCTTTCCTTGTCACACTTCCCAAAGCCCAAGTTACAGAGACAAGTTCAGGAAGGACCCTGTGGAGGGGGAAAAAAAGGCAAACTTTCAACTGACAATTATTACAAATGCCAAGGAAGCGCTCCGGAATATTGACTCCACAAACAGTGAAGTTATACATCTCTCCAAACCCAGGAGCGAATTCCCGGCCGGGCCAGCCCAGCTTCCAGAGGCCCTCTACTTGAGGGAAGGCATTTACACTTAGTCCAAACCGCAGAATGCCTGCTACTTAGCCTGAGGTTTTAACAAATAATTCCTAACCCCCACCACCAAACCCGGTTTCCCATTCATAGCATTTAACCTTATGCAGTACAGGCTGCCGCTCCCAGCCAGCACCTGGTCCGGGGTCCCCACTCAGCCACTTAGTAGCTGTGCTGTGGGCTCCCTAATGGCTGTGAGCCTCAGTTTTCTCGCCTATGAAATCGGAAGGATGATGCTAACCTCCTGCAAAGGTGCCTAAAAGGATGAAATGAGCTGGAGCAACATGAAAGGACTTTATAAACTACACAGTGTCTGCCATTCAAAGGGAAGCTGCTATTTCTTAGAAGCCCAGTGACAGGCCCCAGGCATCTGTTGAGTCACATGGACTGCCCAGTGAGAAGAGTCACCTCTGGATCCTGCGAGGAAGGCAGTGCAGGAAGTGGGAGCAGCGAGGTGCAGGCCTGGCTTTGTTATTACTAACTCTGCCCCTGGACCTGGAGCAACAACCCACAGGGAGCTGGGAGGTGAGCTTTGCCGTGCTTCTGGCCACACCTACACCTATCTCCATAGTCTTCACCTACAGCAGTGGTTCTCAACCTTCTGGCCCTTTAAATACAGTTCCTCATGTTGTGACCCAACCATAAAATTATTTTCGTTGCTACTTCATAACTGTAATGTTGCTACTATTATGAATCATAATGTAAATATCTGATATGCAGGATGGCCTTAGGCGACCCCTGTGAAAGGGTCGTTCGACCGCCAAAGGGGTTGCGACCCACAATTTAACCGATGACCTACAGCTTAGGGCTCAGGTAACCTTACGTACAGCCCAGTTTTCCTGATTTACACCTGTTGTCCCCGTGTGTTTATAAACAAATCTCCCTTTTACTCCCAAAAGTTCAGTGACAGCTCACTTGGTCCCCTGTCTTAGGATGTTTAAGAAAATAGAACTTCCTCCCAACCTCACTCCTCAAGGGAAAATGACGGAATGTTGGCAAGAGAGATACCTGTTAAACAAGAAATGACTCTAACTACTGGCACTACGATGCTGATGAAGGAGCAGGGGACCTTAAGCCCTGCCTTTCACGTGTCTGTGCCCCTGTTAAGTCATCAATAAATGAGGGTATTGGCCAGATTGTGAAAGCCCTTGGTGTTCTGATTCACTATGTCCCCTCTGGGGGCTGGTCACTCACTGCTCCCCTCTTGTGGGCATGACTTCAGGGCCACCACACAAGATGGGGCCATGGATGTCCCTCCCTCCTGAGCAGAGCTGATGGGCGTGTCTCCTACGGCCAGCCTTGCCTCCCCAGCAGCACATGCAGGTGCAGCGAGGGACACAGACCCGATGTCCTTGGTAGACTTGGGTGGGCCTTTGCCAGGACTCGACAGGTGGAAGCTGGGACCAGGCAGGCACTCCCCGGTCACTTGTGTGGAATAAAGGTCCTTTCTGTATTCCCTTTACCCCCATCTGACCACCCTTCCAGGAGCAGCTCGCCTGTGACCTCCCCCTTGGAGATTTTGCTGAGGTCCAGCCCAGCATCCCTACAGCCTGGGTATATTTCCTTCCTTGAATACAAGTGACCTGTATTGAGAACGAGCGACACACCAAATGTAGCTACACATCATCCTGTCCTCACACAGCCCAGTGAGTTACAAAATTGTCTCTCCAGTTTACAACCAGGGAGACTAAGACTCTGAGACGACACTGGGGGAGGGGGAGGGGCAGAGGAAGAAAGGTGACCTGTTTTCACCAGGCGTGGGGAGGGCGGTCAATTACGAATTGGTAAGTGCATAGAAATGAAGGTGAGATGGGAAATGGGCATGGAAGGGAAAGAGGAAAGGAGAGGGTGGGGCCATTTCAGCTTCCAAATACCTGACTCTGGTGCGCTCTGACTGCGACGTCACTGACCCTGTGAGGGAGCTGTGGCGTCTTCATTGATCTTGGAGAAAACAGCGAGTCAGGGGAGTGAGGAGATGTGCCCAGAGTCACACAGCTCAGTTGGTAAAGTTGGAATTCAAACCCGAGTTCCCTGACTCCAAGCCCAGCGCACTTTTCATCATCATCGTCTCTTAGAGTGGGACCTTCTCAGATGGTGGCAGTGGGGACGTGGGAAAGGGGAGGAGAAGGAAGACATCCGCCCGACTCCACCAGGGCCTAGAGCGGGGTCATGTGGCCTGCTTCACCCTGGTGCTCATTATAACACCGCTCCCAGGACACCACTCTCTGGGACGCCCTGAGCCCGGGTCGGGGAGGTAGTCTTGGCCCTGCCCTGCCAACAAAGGCTCACTAAGAGACCCTCCATTGTTCCCCGGCATGCTGAGAAATTCTGACTTTGAACTTCTCAACCGAGACACATCCCAGGTTCCCCTGGAGCAGCCTTCCCTTTCACGTTCAAGTCCACACGTGCTGAGTGAGCACTGACTGCCCGGGGCCCCGGGCCAGGGTTGGGATGACCGGAACCCAGCCCCTGACTCTCAGGAGCCCGTACTAAGGGAAGTGCATTGCCCTTTCTAAAGTGCATTGTCCCCGTGTGTTTATAAACAAATCTCCCTTTTACTCTCAAAAGTTCAATGACAGCTCACTTGACTCTAACTCCTGGCACTACGATGCTGATGAAGTTGGTAAAGTTGGAATCAAACCTGAGTCCCCCGACTCCAACATGCTGTCATTTTCCCATGAGGAGTGAAGTTGGGAGGAAGTTCTATTTTCTTAAACATCCTAAGACAGGGGACCAAGTGAGCTGTCATTGAATTTTTGGGAGTAAAAGGGAGATTTGTTTATAAACACACGGGGACAATGCACTTTAGAACAAGGCAATGCACTTTCCGGAGGACCACGATGCCAAGCAGAAGAAAAATGCCGAGAAAATCACTTTAAAAGAAGAAAAGTCTACATGCACAAAATCATCCTTTGAAATGACGCATTTGGCTACGCACATATTTGCTCATCTACCTCTGTGATTTTTAAGTGTTATAAAGCACTATTTTTTCTTTCCAAATAAAATCCTTCTGGGAGCCCAATGTATTACAACGACAAAAAGAACAAAAATGAGGCCGCGGAAAAAGATAACAGCAGATTTCCTGTGATTGAACCCGCAGTCGGATGTCACATCCCTTGGATACTCCTAAGCCCAGAGTGAGAACGTCCCGTCTATAAGATGGCGAATCAGGCACCCAGTCAGTTATTATAAGGATCAGGGAGCAGCCGAAGAAAATGATGATGAAAGACCGAGCACGCAATGCCAGGTGCACCGTGGCTCCTGCTGACGAGGTACACGTCCAGGTGTGAGCAGTGGGGCTTCAGGTTGGTTTCAACATCAATTAACTGTGTCTCATATGGAGGCTGGGAGGGGAGGGGAGCACCTGTCCCCTGGCTGGGGAGTGCGGTGCAAGCAGGATTGCCCAGGCGGGATTGGAGATGCTGGAGGCAGAAACCAGCATTTGCAAGTAAAGGGACGAATTGAGCAGAGATCTGGGACTGTCAGGTCCAGAGGATTAAATGGAGCACAGAGGGTGAAGAGGGAAAGTGGAGGGAAGGGGACAGAGGGAACCAGAGCTTAGAAGAGCTCCCCATCACTGGGAGTTTTTCTTTGATTTACTGGCAGTAGAGAGCTGTGTTTCTGAGCAGGGGGTCGACACATGGAGCTGGTCCCTTGGGGAAGGTGCTCCCCTCTCTGAGGTTGTATTTGAGCCTCCAAGTCAGGGCCCTGGACATCCTTGCCAGGGTCACGAAGGAGCCCAGTACTCACGGGCCCTGGAGGCTCTGGGGAGCTCTGTAGCCGAGGCTGGTTCAGGGGCGGCCATAAGAGGGCAGGAGAGGGCCGGTTATGGGCTGCATGGCAGCCTCAGAGGTGTGCGGGCTGGCCTGCAGCAGGAGGTCCTGGGAGCCCTCCCTGGCCTGGAGTCGGAGGGCTTGGGTGTGGGAAGGAGAGGGGGGAGGGAGGAGGAGCAAGGCTGACACTGCCCTCTGGGTAAAGGCCATGACAGTACTGGACTCTGTCCGGCAGGCCTGAACCACTTCCCGGCTCTGAGGTCGGATGACTTAACTGACCTCTCTGTGCAGTGTCCTCCTTTGGTAAACTGGGAGTTCAATAGCGAAGTTTACATAAAGGAAGGCAAGGGACCGGCTGTATTAACCGTCATGCACCGGCCGATGCCTGTAGGTATATGTGCATGGCCTGAAGTTGGACTGTGCTCAGGGAGGGGCTCTCTCACCTTTACTGGGACCGCTTGCTGACACCTGCAGCTCCCCAGGGCTGCTCCCTGCGGCCAGTCCACACTCCCCTTGCCCTCTTGCCCTCCCTCCACCCAGAGGCCCAATTTCAAGCTGCATCCCGTTTTCCTGTCTTTTTGTCTCCCCAGCTCCCTCTGGGACACACTCCCTCACATGGGATGTCAGCAAGAGGGGTTTCAAAGCCCCTGAAATACAGGTTTTCCTACGATGCCCTGGGAGCCTGGGCAGGTGCCTGGGGGAGCACCTAGTGTGGAGAGGGGAGTACCCGGGCCCCCTCCTCCACTGCAACTAGAGAGGCTCAGTGTGCATCTGTTTCCTGCAACAGAACCCCATGCTTTTGTTTGAACCCAGGGTTCTTTCTGAGGGTCAGGAAGCCATCGAGCCCCAAAGTGAGATGACACCCTCAGCAGGTTCGGCACCAGCCAAGCGTCCAGTCTTAACGCCGTACCCAGTGAGCCGGATCCCATGCTCTCCCTGTTGTCACCTTGCTGATATTTATAGCACGACTGTGTCCACCAGCGAGCGGAACGGGCTTTTTAGGCTAAACCAATTAAACTCTCCTGCGTAAGTCATGTCTCCCGGATGGCTTCTGCTGCCCTTCTCTGAACTTGTTTTATCTTCATTATCTCAGCCCTTCTCGGCAGCGGAGGGCACGGCCTGGGAGTTTGCACCTTGGTCACCGGGGATGCCTGCCCCTCGTTCCTGGCCCGCCTGCGTCCGGCTGCCCCAGCGCGCTCCTTCCCTGGCTGTGTGCTGCGCTGCCCACCCGGGCAATGCTGTCGGCCCCTTGGAAAGTGGGAAGTAGAATATCCTCGAGGAGGGGCCGTGGGTCTTTCTCTCCTTTACTTCTTGGCTCCCTCCAATACAACTATCAAGCACCCAAGCCCATAGAAGCACCCAGGCTGGCACCTCCGCAACATGCGGAGATGACTGGCTTCTGGGATGTGCCCCCAGGCCCTGCGCTCTGGCGGAAGCTGGTGCGAAGCATTCCCCATGGTTGGGTGTGATCTCCAGGGCGCGTGAAGGAAGTGCAGGGAGTCCACAAGCTTAAACGCAAAGATACTCTGCTCCCATTTCTTCTCTAAACCAATGAGAACATATGTGCCTTGTTCACGGGGAAGGCAAACCATGAGAACGCACCCACCCCGAGTAGGTTGAGATCAGAGGAGTTTGCCCATGACTCAGTCTCCAGCCCATTGGCTCATCACGCGTATTAAATTCCTTTTATGTTTAGTCACACTCGATTTAATTTACACCCAGTATGGACCATTGGTTTAAGACAAGAAGCATAAGGAACTCTGAGATGGAAATGCAGTATCAAGTTAATGAGGAGCATTAAAAAATAGCAGAATAATTCTCAAAATTTTCCTAGTACTCCATAGACCAAGGCTAAAGAGGGGAAACACATGGTGGCAACTACAGACAATTTGGCTCTCATGTTTGCTAAGAATAGAGATGATCCACTCCTGTAATGTATTTTTGAAAAGTGCTTGCAAATAGCAGTTTCAAACTTTCTCTTTAATCTCAATATCCAGAAAAAGAAAACCTTTTACATTAAAAAGACTAGTTGACTTCTCAAAACACAAAAATTTTAATGGCTCCAGATAAAAGGACCTGAAAACAGTTTTTACACTACAACTTATAATTACAACCTGCATTTTAAAATAGATTTGGTCCCCAAATGAAACATATCAAAATAATATTTGTTGTCAAATTATCTCTTGGCATAGTTTAAAGTAAATTAAGCAGCATTTATCGCTTATTCAATGGGGAGGGAGGGGGAGAGGATGCGCAAATTTATCTTTAAACATTATGGAGATAATTATAGAGTGATTAAAATAAACTTCATAATATAATCTTTAATAATACCCTGATCTAAAATTACATTATTACCTTTAAAAATCACTCCCTTTCATACCACAGAAAATTACCAAAAAAAATTTTTTTAATTCACTAGTGCTGTTCCCTAAATTTTTTTGGTTTTTCTCTTTCTGGATCCATTGGATGAGGTTGTCTGCCTACTTTGGCCAATGAGTTGAGAGTGGAAGGTTCTAGACTCTCAAAATTCCTTGTCCCCTGGCACTGTGACTTGCATTTGAGATGGTGGCTGTCCCTCAGCCTGGCTCCTGAGGCACTAAGATGAGCACAGCACTTCTGTTGACCCATAATGAACATTCTGGCTGAGCAAGGAAAAAAACTGTGTAGGCCCCTGAGATTGGCAGGGGGGGGAGGTTGTTATCGTATTTTAACCAAGCCTTTCCTGACTGGTGTAGTTCCTAAGTGGGGGTATTTGAGATTCTCTCTCACTAGGACTAATAGAGCAGGGTGTCAAACTTGGGGCTTGCGGACAAACACACCTATGTCTGAATCCTGGACTAGCCACTTACTGGCTAGGTGGCTTGGGAAAATTACTTAATCTCTTTGAACGTAGTTTCCTAAACTTTAAAAATAGGGTGCACAATACCCACCTTGATTGGCTATTAAAAAGATTACAAATAGCACATAGAAAAGGTCTTGCACCAAGTCTAACATATAGACACTGTAAAGCCATCATAAGATATTTTAGTAAACTTCCTTTAGGCTTATCTGCCCAGCACCCCTTTCCCATGTCCCCCCTTTTTTGGCAAACTACTCCACCCCCTCTCTAATCATGTGACTCTTGTGAGGCTGCCAATCATAGTGGCCTGTGCCCTGGCTGAAAAAAATCAGCATGTAACCAAAGGCTCTTCAATCTCCCTCTCCATTCACAATGATTGGTCAAAAGGCTGAGCATGTGACCCAAGCAGGACCAATCAGGGTGCTTCCATGGGATTTGCTATAAGAACAATAGGAGAGAGGTTTTATCCTCCATGGATCTGACCAATGATGTGATAAGCCTGGAGCTGACAGTAGTCATATTCCCTACCACATAGAAAAACTCCCCAACAAAAGAGAATGAGGTCCCCATATAGAGAAAAAAGCCAAGAGATGGGGGTGATCAGGGTTCAGAAAGGGGGAAATGAAAGAGTTAGGAAAGGAGGGAGAGAGAGCGCTTGAGAGATGATAGAGATAGGGAGAGAAATAGACCGAATGGTGTGCTGCTGCTCAAGCTCCAGCCTTGACCACTTGCCCTGCAGCCCATTTTCTCTGAGATTGGGGCCTGCCCTGCTCTCATCCCCTATCCTGTGCACATCCAACTCCCAAGAAAGGATGATTGGGCAGGCCTGGGGTTCTAAGTGTGTAGAAGCTTCTGAAGGCTTCAGAGGAACTCCCCCCCCCCCACACCCCCCGGCACAGTGTGAGGCTGGGGCCTCCTCCTCCTGGCCTCCCTCCCCAGGGCTGACCCCTACTTGCTGGTTCACCTGCTTTGCTCTCCTGCCAAATGTCCAGACTCCCTGCCCAGGCTTCCCCAGCTCCCAGACCCCAGGTAGCTGAGGCACATCTGCCAGGTCCATACTTTCAGTTACTTCTTATAGGACATGCTCCCAGTGCTGAACACCTATCTGAGCCACCAACACTTGCCTATCACTGTGTCCCCCTCCCCAGAGTCCTGGTTGGTCGACTTCTCATCACCGCAGCTAGGGAGGGATCGACAAGCCCAGAGGCAGGTCTAGTCCCCACATGGCTGAGCACATGGGCTTGATGGTGGGACAGGCCTGCATTGTTGCAGATCAGCTGTATGACTTCAGGCACGTTTCTCACTCTTCGTGAGCATCCACTTCTCGTCTGGGACATAGAGCTAATAATAACTGACTTACACTTTTGGTATGAGGATCAAAGGAAATGATACATTTAACAGCACCCAGTATATAGCCAACATTCAATAAACGTTAGCTACTATTGCTATTTTTACCATGATAACGATTATTATTCCTGGCCAGGTGTGATTTGCTTGACATCCAAGCTCCCGTTCTTTTCACTGATGATAGGGCCTTCCTCCTGACAAGAGCTGCTTCTCCCTCGCTGTCCCTCCCTGAGTGAGAACGCTGGTGCAGAGGGAGACGGCAGGAAGTAATTGTCTCAAGAGCCACTGTCCCCTCCCCGAGGTGGAACACGTGGCCTGTGCTGGATTCTGAGGAAGGAAAGGGTCTGAACCCCCACCCCCTCCTCCCATATCTGCTGCTCTGGCTAAAAGCTATTTTTATCAGCTTTGTACTCCCTGGAGCTGAGCTGTTTGGCTGCAGGGAATTGCTCCTCCAGTGGGAAAAAAATAAAAAAACTTAACCTCCATGCCTCTCTCGGAAATCAGCTGCATGAGTGGTTCCGCTTCTCCGGCACTTCTGTCTGCTCCAGCTGGGGGACCAGCTGTCTGGGAGCTGGGGCCGCGGAGCTGGGCCGAGGCCTGCCAGGCCCCGAGATGGGAGAGGAATGCGTTTTCTTCCAAACCAACTGCTTGGGGGTGGCCTGAGAGCTCCAGGGACGGGGCCAAGATGGACACAAACCCACATGTGAGCCCTTACCTGGCACCTAGGAGATGTGTCAGGAAGTGAGCTGCCCAGAACCACACCTGTTGGAGTTGGCAAGGACCTCAGAGATCATCCCTTCCAACCTCTCCATTGGATAGCTGGGCACGAAGGCTCAGAAGGGTGAGGCACTCCGTGTACGAAGTAGGCAAAGCCACAGCCTGGCCTCACAGTGCCCTCCCTGGGGGACTTGCTGGTTGGGCTGCTCAGCCGGGTCATGTGTTGCCCGGAGTGACAGTTCCACACCTGGCTGGACCAGGGCCCCCCTCCATCCAGCTGGTTGACCCCTGGTCCCACTCTGTTTACTGCCAGCATCGCCTTCCCGCTTGTTTTCCTAAGGGAAGAGCCGGAGAGGCCAGGCAGGGCCACCGCCATTGAATGGCCCTTCTGAAGAGCAGACTGTTATTCCAGCAGCTCTGGAATGTCTAGAGGGATGAAATGAAACTGTTGTTTGCAAGGTGGGGAGTGATCTGGCCCTGGCTTCAGCTCTGTATATTGTGGAGTCAGAGTTTTTAAACTACACCAGTCTAGGGCTCCCACTCTCCCTCCAATAAAGGTTCTCCTTCCACAACCCCATGTCACTCCCATTTGTTGAAAAATGTTGTAATATGTTGATTTTGTTAATACAAGACACCAAATAATTCATCTACAGATCTGCAATGTGTGTGATACGAACAAGGCTCCACGGTTGTGTGACACATCACCTGAGCAACAGTGTTTAATTGCTTGAGCTGACGGCACTGTTCTGCCCCTTATCTCAGAAGCTTCCAAAATGGGTCCATTGAGATCCCTGATTCTCCCCTTTCATTCTCTGAATAGTTGGCTCAGCCTGGGATGGACAGGTGACCCATAAACTTGGAGATCAGATTGATGGGACCCTATGCTCAGATTTAAGTGCATCCTCCACCCTCTTCAGCACAAGAAATGGCTAAAGACCCCAAGGCAGAGATGGAGCCCACATCTGCTCAGAAGGGAAACGGGGGGCAGGAGGCTGAGAGCTGGCGACAGAGGGGTACAGGATGCAAGCCAGCATGGGAGTCCATAGGGAGAGCAAGAGATAGGAGCACAAGGCCAAATGCACCCACAAAGCATTGACACCCTCCCTCCAGGAACTCCTTCTAAGCTGGGAAAGGAAATCCCCCCCTGACTTCTCCAAGGGAGAGCATGAGAGGGGATGCTGGGAGCGAAGACTCCTGGGTCTCCTTCTCCTACACAGGCTGGGACAGAACTATTGAGCTCCCGGATAGCTCCCAACAAGTCTCTCAAGCTGGGAGGAGAAAAGTCCGACCCTGGGGGTTTTGAACTCATGTTCACTTTCCTTTAGGAGCTAGAAAGAGAGCTTAGCTCCCACTCCCCTCCCTCTCCCCACCATCCCTCCATCTGGGCCCTCCCCTAGTCACTGCCCCTGGGCTCATCTGCCCACTGATATTCAGCATGCTTTCATTAACATCATCGCAAATGCAGTCATGAAGAACTTATTAAGGAAGTTTGCACTGGCCAATGCTTCCCACAAACAGCCAACTTAAATACCAAACAAAAGATCCATTTACAGTGTCAAAGGAAACCCCAAATGCATATGGGCAAAGAAATATTGTTGCTCCGGTACTTCCAGAGAAGCGACAGGAAAATTATTAATATCTATTTTGGGGAAACGTGGATTAAAAATAAACAGCCACAGTGGAGGGCAGAACACATGCCGATGGAGCAAATGTGAAAGGCAAGTGCAAAGATGTTGAGTCACAAATTTCGAGCCTGAATGATCAAGCTTTATTTGTTCCCTATACGGTTCATAATTCCAACCTTTTATTATGCAAAGCTGCCAGTTTGGTTTTACATGGACGAAGGATGCTTGGCATGATTAACAGATCATATTTGCCAGTTGTTTCATCCAGGCAAACGTAGACTGGCTTAAAAGAGATTGTTTATGTTATTTTCAACTCTTGGGGCATGGAGACAAGAGCACCCTAAGTTAGCATTCGCTCCCAAAAGGCAATGCAGAGAAAAGCTGACTGACGGTGGGCTAGGAGAGTGCAGGGGATCACCCAGGATGCTCCCTGGGGTTCCAGGGAAGAAACCTTCCCCGCCTATGCCAGTGAAAGCTTTCAGCATCCAGAGGTTCAAGATAGGGGCTGAGCTACCACAGGAGGAGGGTTTAGTCTTTGTGGCTCCTTGGGAGCTCTCCAGGGTCCTGACAGCTCTGCTTGAAATGCTTTGCACCAAGTGCACCCTCAAGCCTTGAGCTGGGTCTGCCGCATCCGCCTTTCTGGATTTTGCCCTCCAGATACAACTACCCCGAATATGAACAGCCTGCCAGTATCTGCATCCTCCTCGGTCTTACACTACATGAAAAGGCAATGGTGTAGCTGCAAAAGGCTGTATTTTCAGGGAACACAGATTGGGTTCAAATGTCAGTTCTACCACTCATCCTGTGAGTTAGGAAAGTTATCTCTTCTCCTGATCCTCGCTCCCTTTTCTGTAAGATGAGATAATAACATTTGCCTTTTAGGGTTGAAGAGATTGTTACAGTTGGAGAATATAAAACACTTACTTTGTGTCTGGCATATAGTAGGTGCTCAATAACAAATGCCTGCTTATCATCCATGTTAGCCTCAGTGCTGGGCTTAGGCTGCTCTGTCAACCTGTCAATCCCTGGACTGGTGATCCCTTTCCCTTTCATAAGTTAGAACTCAGTGGTGGCAAGTAACAGAAAGGGGCAGGAGCTTATATTTTAAAAAAAGGAGGGGGGAGGGAATTGCATTGCAAGGACATGTTGGTGTCTAATGCAGGGGTGGGCAAACTTTTTGACTCGAGGGCCACAATGGGTTCTTAAACTGGACCGGAGGGCCGGAACAAAAGCATGGATGGAGTGTTTGTGTGAACTAATATAAATTCAAAGTAAACATCATTACATAAAAGGGTATGGTCTTTTTTTTTTTTAGTTTTATTCATTTCAAACGGGCCGGATCCGGCCTGCGGGCCGTAGTTTGCCCACGGCTGGTCTAATGGAAGCCAAAGCCTGAGTACACTGCACCTCAGTGGGGTTGTAAACTGGGAGCATTGAGCTCACCGGCACCCTTCACAATCTCCCACCTCTTATCCTGTCTGGTGTCTCCTTATTCCATCTGGAGAACAGTTGTCTCTGTCCTTCCATCTACATGGCAGAAAACGGCCTCTGTAGTTCATGGGTGTTCACATTGTAGGTCTAAGATAGATACTGGACCAGACTGGTCCCATTTTCTCAGCCACAATTCCAACTTATTGGAGACAAAATATGGTGAAACTGTTTGGAATGACTCCTGATACAAACAAGCCAGACCAGGGCAGGTCTGGAAGAGCCATCCCCAGGGGAGACAAGGTGAACACACATCCTCTGTGTTTCCAGGACAAACCACTTTCAGATGCCAGTTGATGCATGAAGCTTCAATTATTGTGCCTTAGATGATTGATTGATAGATAGATGATAGATAGAAGTGAGAGAGCCAATGATACTTGAGTACATGGTCTTAAAATGTGTTTTTTTCATCATCAGACTCATGCAAAATAAAAAGCTAATGGTCCTTGTCAAAGTGGGACCTACCAATGCCATTTGACAACATCCATTGTGGGGACCACAATGGGAAACACTGCAGACACCCTATCTTCACGGAAGCCCCCAGAGGCCTGCAGGTCCCAGAGTCATCCTGTGTCCCTGACCAGGAGGATGTCAGAGAGCCCGGGCCTGGTGGCTCCCAGTCTGTGGAGCAGAGGTAGTGTGACCCTGAAGGAGACACTCCTGGCCAAGGACTCACACACAGAGATGAGCCTAGAATCCATCCCCACACAGACTGTTCCAGGATAAATGCTCAGCCACAAAGGGCTTAACTGCATAACCTCCTTCACCATCCTCTTTGGACCCTTCTCTGCATCCTTTTCCCACCAATTTGTCCTATCAGCCTTACAGCAGCCTCAGCTACCTGTCTAGGTGGTGCTTCTCAACGTGGCTGAACATTAGAGTCATTTAGAGAGTGTTTAAAATATTAAAAATCCTTAGATCACCAGTCCCCTTTTTAGGGACTATTTTGAAAGCTCGGGGGTGGGGGCAGAAACTTATTTTTTAATAGCTTCTTCTGTGATTTGAATTTATATCAAACTGGAATGCCTGGAACTAGGGTAAACAGCCTCAGAGCACAAATGTAAGTTGAGGCTATTGTGCTGTGCCTGGGAGTACAGACTCCAGATGTGATTTCTAAGAACTGCCTCTGCTTCACTTCTCAAAGGGAAATGATGGCTTTCCCTCCTTCTGCACTGGCGAGCTCTCCAGAACACAATGCCCCAGGGAGCACTCCAGGCTGATCAACAGAAGGATGGTGTCTGGACTCTTAAGGGTGTTTCCACATCTTCCTAAGAACCCTCAGAAGAATGGTAGTCACAGGCCTGCAATTTGAGGATAGCAGTGTTTTAGTGAAAGAGCTAAATCAATAGCTATGGGGCAATGGGGCAGGGACATGCCTATGATTATAGGGTTATACTCTACATAAGCCACTGTTTATATAAACCATCAGCCAGGACTAATTGCTAAGGGTTAATTGGCAATGAGAACGCGAGAGCCCTAAGCCCCCCTCACAGCGGCAGAGAGACTTTGGGGCTTGGAGGCAGAGGGCAAGTTGGATGAGCAGAGAATTAGGGGAGCTGGACCAAAACCAGGGAATAAGAAAGAACTTTGGGGGGCAGAGAAGCTCAGAGAAAACTCAGGGTTAAGTCACGGGAAGCAGAGGATTGGGTATAAAATGCTAAGGACACCATGCGGAGTGACCTGCAGAGACGTGTAGGCTGAGTAATCTCGGTGTGACTCATGGGAAGAGCTCAGAGCTCTCAAGACAGAAAATTCAGCCTTAGCCAAGGACTTGCCTCTACAAGCTGTGTGACCTTGGACAAGTTGCCTAACCTCTCTGGGTCTTGGGTTTTCATCAGTAAAATGGTGTATTGGAGCAGTTGATCTCCAGGTTCTCTTCCAACTCCAAGACTGTGGACAATGTTGCCACAGTCTGGGGGAAGCTGCACCCTCGCTGCCATGGGTGCCGGAATGTCCTCCTTGTTTCCTGCCTGCACGTCATGCTCAGGTCCCCCACACTGACTAGAGAAGAGAGTTGGGCACCAAGCGAGGGTGGCAACCTGGGATGATGCCATGGAAGCTGGGAGCCTTCAGGGTTGTCACAGCCATCTGGGAGCAGAGGGGTCTGCAGGCTTAAGGAACCCCAAGGCCAGCCCCAGGCTCCCAGGCGGTCTTCTCCCCCAGGGATCTTACAGAATCCTGCAAAGAAGTCCCACTGCTTCTAAAGACAGGAAACCATGACTCTGGTCATGACCAGGTCACTCAGGCTAATCAAGGTATCGGGTTTGTTTTGTTTTTTTGCTTGGGGCTGGAATGGCCTCACTGCAGTGTAGTAACTGGGTAATCTGGCAGCCACCCTCGCCTTTGATGGATGAAAACCAGATGGTGAATTACAGCTTCCTCGTGCAGACTGTTTGGCAGCCATGGGGTCTGTATCTGTCAGTGTCTGGTCAGGAAAACAAACCACAGCAGTTATTTTAACAGAGAGAATTTAATCTAGAGAATTGGTTAAATGGACATTGGATGACTGAAAGGGTAAAAAAATGGAGGAGGGGTTGGGGAACACATTGAAAAACCAGAGTGAATAATGCCAAAGCAGCTGGCACTCCGAGGGCAGGAACAAGGGAAGTTGGGGTTGTTAGAATCCAGGAGCTGGAGGATGGACTGCAGGTGGAGACGCTTCTGAGGAGGGGTGCTGCCCAGTGGGTGTCCGAGTGGGCACGGTGCACAATGATGCTGCTTCCAGAAGTGTTCAGGAAAAGCTAGAAACTGGAACTGACTTCTGCTGCCACAATGAAGAACCATCCTTGGAGTGAGCTTGACAGAACAAGGAGCAAACCTGGGAGGAGCAAGTCCCAGCTCCTGCCTCCTCTGGCCTTCTTGTCTCCTCCGGCCTCCCCAAGGCAGAACCTACGAGGGACCAGCTGGCAAAGGAAGTGTATGGTTTGCAGACTCCCAGCCGGTACCACAAAGCCTCACAGAAGAATGTGGTCAGACAGAGACCGTACCTGGTAGTCTGTTCAGCAGCCATGAGGTCCCCAGCAAGGGGGGTGGGGGGGGGAGAATTAAGAAGGCCCAGGGGTGCAGTGTAAAATCTAAGCTAAAGTTTGCTTTGAGGTGATGCGTTGAGACCCATGGAAATGCAAGGGCTCCAGAGCTGGGTTTGGTGCCCAGTAATTCAGGGCTGAACAGCCCCACTCTGGCGACAGGAAACCAAGAAAAGGTTGACTTGCAGGCTCATCACTTTCAGTCTCAGCATTTTCTCTCCTTCTTTCCTTTCCCGGGGCAAGGGGTACAAACTGAGGAACTAACCCCTCCATGCAGATGTGGAGGGAGAAGACCAACCCCCCATTCCAGGAAATGCTCCCAGAACGCACCCCCAGGAGGCACTGCCTCCTCCGCCAGACATTGTCCTTGCTGGCTCAGACCCACTCACTGGGTGGACGGAGAAAGGGTGGGGGCTCTTTTCTCATCCTAGAGATGTCTGGCCTGTGTGGGGATCACAGGATGGGGGGGACACATGTAAAACTTCATTGGCCCATTTCACTGGCTCCATCATTGCAGGAGCATCTGCCTGCATAGACCAGGGGCTGAAATGGAGCCATTGGAGCAGCCACACTGTGCCCGGCCACTGTCCCTCAGCCTTCACCACCTCAGAGCTGGTGGCCCCACCTCCCATGGCCAGCCCCACAGCCTGATCTGGCCGAGCACAGGAATGATGGACTTGGCAGCCCTCACCAGTGCCTGATGGGGTATAAGTACCCCAGTTCCCTTGCTCCCAGGTGGGCTAAGTCTGAGTTGCCCATTTACGCTATTTCCCAGAAGAATTAAACTGCAGGTGCCCACAGCAGTAGCTCACGTGGTAATCCTCTCACTCACTCCCACAGCAGCGTTTCGGGGTCACCCCCGGGTCTCGGTGTCCATGCCTGGGAAACTAAGACACCCAGGGGAATAGGGAGCGGGACCTCATGTCCAGGCAGAAGCTGGCCCGAGAGGAGGGCCCAGCCAGGGACAAAGCGGTGGGCTCGGGCCTCACCCTCTGCAGGCCTCTCTGGGGGCCCCACAGGAGGTGCCCACAGCCAGGCCGCCCCTGGAGTCTGGCCTGACGCTCAGGCGGAGGTTTCTTGGCTTGAGGCTGCAGCTGGGCTTTGGTTGTTTTTTTCCCCTGCCTCTGTCACGCCCCTATCTACATGACACCTGGGCCTTTGAGCTCTGAGCATACTTCTGAAAAGGGAAAATCTGGGTCAGGCAGTCACCATCCAAGTGAGGTTTCAAAGGACTTTCCATTCCCCAAGCCCTTCGCTTTGAACTTGGCCAAAACTTTCCTCCCAGGCTGATATTTCTTCCTTGGAATGATAGCCCAAAGGTGAAAAATGCAGGGCAGCTTCACCACAAGTGGGTGGGGTTGTTTTTGAGTCTGATGAGTAAGTGAGGAAAAGTACTGGCAGCTGAGGCCAGCAGCCCCAGTCCCGTCTGGGATCGCCCGGCTCGGTGCCCAGGCCCGGGCAGTCACTCATGCCACAAGCTGCCACTCAAGAGAGCCCCCTCTTGGAACCACAACTGGTTAAAGCCAACAACCTTTTCCTCCTCCTGCCTCCTGATACGGCCCGTGGTCCGGAGGTCACCCACAGAGCTCCAGCCTCAAAAATGTGTCCCAGCCCAGACAGGGCTGCAGGGCACTGTCCACCTCGGTGTCACTTTCCTGGAGCTCTTCCCTGTGCCCTTGGGTCACCCAGGTCTGCATGCCCGGGCTCCTGGGTCGGCTGGCCAATCGGATTAATTCTATTCCACGGGACTTTTCCAGGAGTTGGTCTCTCTGACCTCCCCGGTCAACGTGGAAAAAGGGAGAGGGGAACTCAATGACCTGAAATAAAAATGGAAGTCCAAGGATGAATTACATGGTGGGCCAGAGTGACTGAGAGCCATCCAGGTGTGTTTGAGATGAAAACACCTCGGGTAGAGGCTTCAACTGGACGCAGCAAGACAGGGGGAGAGACTGGGCTGGGCCTCAGCAGAACTGGGTCTCAGCCTGGACTCGACTGTGTGCCTCTGGGCAGGCTTCTTGGCTTCTCTGAGCCTCGGTTTATTGGGGTTGGTTCTTGCAGGTTTGATAAGGGTGTTTCGACTGCGACGGGGTCAGGCTCTGTGATGAGCATCGGGACGACATAAAGGCTCAGGTCCCGCGTGTGGCTGACCTCCAGGCCACGCTGGGGGAAAGAACTGCTCCTGAAATGCCGAGGAAAAGCTGCTTGGTAGCCATGCAAGACCTGTGCTTCCCCACGGAGAAGTCTCTGGTGGTTTGGGAACTGTTCTCAGACTTAGGGGCCAGGGAACAGATCGGGTCCAGAGAATAGAAACCCATTCTGGCAAGAGTGGCGAATAAATTTGTGGTGCGTCTCTTTCTCTCTGGACTGCCCCTTGCCCTGCCCTGCCTCACCTCCCTGGGTTTGGATTTCTAGAATCAAAGCCTCCACCACCCCACCCCCTTCAACAATCATGAGTTCCCAAAGCAAAAGGTTGAGAGCTTGAACTTGAACCAGGGAGACCTCGATCAAAGCTGAGCCACTTTCCGTCTGGGTGACCAACCTGGCTGGCCCCCCTTTCCTTGTCTGTAAACGGGGTCGTAAGAGTGTCCCCCTCCTGAGGCTGTTCTGAGGGTCAAATGAGGCAACACTTTCAACCCTTAGTGTGGGCCTGGCACACAGCGAGCTGTCGGGAATGATTAGTTTTGTTTGTTTCTTGGTTGTTATTGTTGCTTTTTAAACTTCAGAGAAGGCTGTTGGACTTCAGATCTCTAAACTCTCAGCTCTTGTGTTCAGTAAAACAGAGTGGGGCCTACGCAATCCATTGTAGAAAGTAAAAGTTGTGCAAAACGGATTTACTGGAACCAAGGGCTATTCCGGAAGAAGGGCCACTCTGGCTCAGTTTTCACCACCGAACCCCAACTGACTCGGCGTCACTTTTGTTGACTGTAGACGACCAGAAACTCTTGAGCTCTTCATCGCTGGGGGACAAAGTCACGCTTGAGCGAGTAGAGGCCCAGGTCAAGGGCTTCTGGAGGCTGAACGAAAGGGCAAGAGGAAACCTGTGTGTTCCTCCCTGATCTGCGTACATCTATCACCCACAACCCCCTGGGTTCCACGGTGAATCTCCAAACTCACGTTTGGGTCACAGGAGTTTGCTTCTGGACTTGGCCTTGGCCCCATAAGGAGAGGGGCCGTTCCACCCCCCACATCATAAATACACAGACTTCATGGTGCCTCAACAGGCACCTAAAAACTGCGTAATAAAATGGACCGTTGTAAAGCAGCCCACATTTTCCCAGAGGCCCAAGATTGCACTTGATGGTTACGGGTCTATCAGTGGTGACTCAACAGCAAATTTATCCCTGATCCCACCAACGGCGTCATAAACGCAGTACTGTGCCTCCACTATGACACTCTGGTTATAAAGTGAGCATGGATTTACTGAACTTTATTACACAAAGTAAACCAATGGCCTAGACGCAATATATGTGCAGCTATAAAAAAAATACAACCATGTCATACATTTGAGCTAAAACCAATACTCCAGCCGTAATGGACACCAATTAAATATTTAATTATGGCCAGTTTTCCCTACTTGCTTTGAATTCAGCATTAATTTGGGAAGGATAATTTGGGTAGCTTAGGTCTCCTAAAGACTGCCCAGGGAATCCTGAGTGGTTACCTTGGCCCCTCAATAATGAAGGTCCCGGGGAGACGGCAACATCAGGTTCAAGCACGAGTCTGAGCTGAGTGACAGGTGGTGGTGGTTATGGATGGTGTCTCCCCCTGAAGGCTGCGCTCTGAAGGAGGGCTGCCCCACATGGAACTCTCCGCCTACCCCCACCATCCCCCCTCTGAGGGGGGAGTCGCCCTGCCCGGCTACCCTCCAAGGCTGGTACTGAGCACCTGTCTGCTGGGCTAAGGGAGGGAAGGCAGTTTTATGGAGCTGCCACAGAAGTGCTTCAAGGAACCACTGGTGTCATAATCATGGGGAGCTGGTTAGCATGCAGAAGTCTGGGCCTCACCCTGACATCCCACTTCAGTATGGCAGGATGGGCCTAGGAACCTGCCTTTTAACCAGCTTCTTGGCCATTCTGCTGCACACGAGGTTTGAGAATCCATGCAATGGGAGTTATTCTCATCACACACACACACACACACACACACACACACACACACACACACACCCATCCTGGCCATGCAGCACAGGCCACCACTGTTCCCCCGACTCTACAACAAAACTGAGTGTAGGCGCCCCTCACACCATTCTGTAACTACCCTTCCCTCCCTGCAGGTCGTCCCCGTCAACATTGGCTGGGCCTCTTTCTAAACCTTTTAAAGAACGTGTTTGCAAACTCATATATAGTTTGAGGTTCTTATTGTTTATATAAATGACATCATTTTAATACATTGGGATGGAACTTGTTTTTTTCACTTCACAAAATGCCAGGCAACCACACCACGTTAGTGCGTATAGATCTGCCTCATTCTTTTTCTCTCCCACATCCTGCTTCAGAACAGCATTCTGCCACAGATTCTCCATCACTCCCCCACTGAGGAAGGTTAAATCCACCACCCACCCCAACTTTTTCCCTCTTGGGTTCATTCACAGTCTCCCTATGGGCACTTCCCAGGCCTCAGCAAGGAAGGTCGCTCCTGGCAGACAGGCTGTGCTGTGCTGACCCTCCATGCCTTTAAACAATGACCTGGCCACTTGCCAGAACATTAGCTCCTCTCGCCAACTTGCCTCCACCTGAACTGAGGGTGCGCATCACTTCATCCCTGAGATAACCTCCCAGCTCCCCCGACCCCATGTCTCCCGTTTGTGCTACCAGACTGCTCTTCCTCAGCCACCAGGTGAGGTATCATCCCCCCTGACCCGGAAACTCTCAGCGGGGCTGCTGGTGCCCCTCCCATCCAACACTGGGCCTGCCTCTCCAGGGTGACCCCCCCCCCCTTTGGGCCCATCCACTGACCTTATGCTCCAACGGGCTGCAGTCTCCAGTCTCCGTTCACTCAGTCCCACGCCGAAGGCTGTTGGGGATGCGTTCCCCCTAGTTTGTGTCCCTGTGGATAACTACCTGCTCCTCCAACGCCACACAGGGCTCACACCCCGTGAGAACCCCTGTGGGGTCCCCCTGGAACAAGCCTTCCCTCCGTCCTTTGTGCTTCCCAAACACTCAGCTGTCCCTCTGTTGAAATTCTTCACTCCAAGTAGCATTACAATCCCTCCTGTGCGCAGGTCTTCTCCAGGGCAGGGACGGCCCTGTGCTGGGGCATCAGAGCCCTGATTCCAGGCTGCACCAGCACAGACGCACTGTGACCAGTAAGAGGTTGGGAAAGACCCAGCTCTGTATGCAGCTCCCTTCATCCCTTTCGCTTTCCCCACACATTAAACTACTTGCTGATGATTGCACCTCCAGCCCTGCTTCTTCTCCCAAAGTCAAGACCACACCTCCTAGCTGACCGCTAGGATATCTACACAGAGGTCTCCGCATGACTGAGGCAGGATAGAACACCTGCCCCCTCCCCAGACTCTGTCTTCGAATGACCCTGGCAGCCTCGCCCTTCCTCCCACCCAGCTGCAAGCATCTGGAGCATTGCAGCTCTGAGCCTTTGCTGAGCTTTCTCAGCTGCGGGACTGCCCGCCCTCAACCCCTTCAACTGGCTGGATTGGCCTCACCCAGGTGCTCGGCCGAGCACAGAGAACAACCCATCAGCAAATGGGGGAGGGGGGCCTGTGTGCTCACTTCCCACAGAAGCAGAGCTCGGCTTCACAGGGCAGGAGAGTCATGGTGGGGCTGTTCGGACACAGAGGCTGGGCCCCACCAGAGTTTCCGATTCAGAAGGTCTGGTGGGCCTGACAGCTGGCAATTCTAGAAAATTCCCAGCGGCCTGGCCTGGCGTTGAGGCTGCTGCCGGGGCCACCCTTAGAGAACCACTGCCCTGTGGGGTTTGGAATTTGCTCCCGCTCCCTAATTTTAGGTGAGAGGAGCCTGGTGAATCCTCGGTGACTTCACATCCACCTGCAAATCTTGTCCTCTTTTGCAGCTGGTTTCATGCAGCCGAAGGGGAAGTTACCCAGCAGGGCTGGTGGCCAGGCCCCTGGCTGCTGAGTAAGTTTTGTGGGGCTGTGGCAGGAGTGCCCCGAGAATCCCTCCTCCTCTGCCCTGGCTCAGGCCCCCTTATGACTTCTATCTCAATGGTTCATGGAGGGTCACAGGCCACGTTGAGAGCCTGATGAAAGCAATGGGTTTGTGTCCCTAGAAAAGCAGGGACAGTTTGTGTAGACTTTCAGGGGACATCACAGATCCCTACGAACTCCACCATGGACCGCAGGCCAAGGATCCTGCTCTAACTCAGTGGTTCTCAACCCTCACTGCGCAATAAGATGTCGCCGGGAGACAAAAAATACACATGCCCAGAACCATCCCACTATGACCACAACCGCCTGGGGTAGGACCGAGACCTGCGTCGTTTTTTAATGTGCCGCCAGGTTGAAAACCACTGCAACCTGCCTCTTGCCTCGACCTGCCCCTGCTCCCTTTCCACACTGCCGAGACCCTCCGTGTCTCAAGGCGCTTCTGCTCATTGGGGTCCCAGGCCAGTCCTGAGCCCCTGTTATCTGCCTGCCAAGGTGATTATGGGAGGAGGGGGGGTGTGGTCTGCCCAGGGTCACCTCTCCTCAAATGTCATCCTCACAAGTTCACAGCCAATCTCTGGGCTGTACCCCTGTCTTCTCTAAGAGGGCATCTGGAGCGATCACCCCATCCTCCCCACCTGGGAACAGCCGTACGCCCCATTAACTAGGCCGCTCCTTCCCACTTAGATTCAGATTAGCAGTGGAAGGAGCTGCTGTTCTGTCCTGTCTCCAGAAACAATTAAGATGAAAAAGTGTCTCAAGCAACCACATGGAAAGATCGGCTTCAGCACAGGGTGTCCACATGCCCAGGGGAATCAGAGTCGGTGGTAGCGTCCCCGGAGCAGGCTTTAAGATTTCCAGAACTCGGGACTCTGCAATCAATACCTGGAGACAGCACAGGGGATTGTAATTGATTAAGTGAAGCGCTTAAATAGACCCATCACAGTCCAATTATCACTCACCGCTGACTCGAGGGATCCTCTAAACTTGCAGCGGTTCTCAACCTGTGGGTCGTGAACAATGAAAATACATCCTGCATATCAGATATTTACATTACGATTCATAATAGTAGCAACATTACAGTTATGAAGTAGCAACGAAAATAATTTTATGGTTGGGGGTCACCACAACATGAGGAACTGTATTAAAGGGTCACGGCATTAGGAAGGTTGAGAACCACTGTGTCATAAAACCAATCTGTGGCTTCTCCTTCTGAGAAACTGGGCAGGAGGAAGTAGAGGCCGGGGTGGGGAGTGAGGGCATGAAGAGGGACAGGCGAGGCTCTTGCAACCCTTCCTGGGCAGCTAGGGCTTCTGTCTGCCGGCGTCCTTCCACTTTCCCTCTGAGGAACTAACCCCCCTTATTCTGTGATGTCTCAGTAGGGCTGTCAAAGTGAGCCCCCCCGCCCCCCGCCATGTACTGTCTGGCACAGAACATCATCTGCCCCAAGCAGACCTTCTCTGGTTGAATTTAAACTTGAGCGAGATGACTTGCGGCTATTCCTCTGGCAGCAACCTGAACCAACGCCCGTCAGTCCCGGCGAATCCCCAGGTCCCCAGAGTGGTTAGGTGCCTTTTATTAGCCCAGGCTTTTCCTGTATCCTTCCAATAAATTCCGTGTTTGCTGAAAGTAGCCAAAGTTGGTGTCTATTTTTTTCCCCAGCAACACAAACTAACTGACCCGTGTCACTCAAATTCCCTGCTAAGAAAGCTCCGAGGAACGGCAGAGGAGAGGCGGTATCCCATGTTTCCTGTTAGCACAGGGCCCGGGCGACCAGGGCCAGCCTGAGCAGACACCTGCAGGTCAAGACCAGGTTGTGTGGGTGCCAAGACCTCAGATATGGCCAAGTTCAGCCGTTTAGGGATGAGGTCTATGAGGCCAGCAGACTGCGGAGGGGCCACTTCCCAGCAACCCGAGGAGACACAGAAATGGGGCAGCTGCTCCATCGCTCAGTCCTTGGCTGATGTGCTGGCTCCCTGCAGCTGCCATAACCAATTACTACAAACGAGGTGGCTTAACACAACAGAAATTTACTCTCTCACTGTCTAGAGGCCAGGGGTCCAAAATCAAGGTGTCAGCAGGCCCGTGCTCCCTCTGCATGCTCCAGGGGAGAATCCTTCCATGCCTCCTCCAGTTCCTGGTGGCCCCAGGAGTTCCTTGACTTGTGGCAGCATAACTCCAATTTCCTATTTCCTGGCCTTCTCCCCTGCGTGTGCAGGTCTCAAATCTCCCTGTCTTTTCTGGTATAAAGACACCAGCCATTGCATTTAGGGCCTGTCCTACACCCCGGATGATTTCATCTCTAGATTTTTAACTTAACTGCATCTGCAAAGACCCTTTTAACAAGGTCACTTCAATAAATTCCGGGAGCTCACTACAGCTGGTATCTGGGATCGGAATCCAGCCTCTGCCTATCCCTGCTCACCTGCACCCTCCATCAGAGCGAGGCAGGACATCAGCACCCCAGAACGTAGGCTGCATCGCATGAAGCAGAGCCAGCACTGGAGGAAGGCCGGTTGACTAGGAGGCCAGCAGAGTTAGGGGAAACCTTGGCACAGTGATCCGGGGCATGCCACAAAATCAAAATATACCGCAGGGCAAAAACTATGGGTCTCCCAGTTCCCACACTCACTGCAGGGCAGTGGAGCAGATGTTTCTCATGCATCAGTTCATATTCTCCTGGGGTGGCTAATGCCCCCAAGGCAACCTCCACAATAGAGGACACAACTGGAGAAAGAGTAGGTAAATAAAAGCCTCAGCCTCCGATCCCTTGGAGGTGCAATTCTGAGGTACATCCCCCCAAGGAGGGTCCCAATAGGTAGAGCCCCAATTTCCAGCTGTGGTAACCAGCTTAATAATCCATCTCCACTTGGCTCTTTTCCCTTGCCTGTAGCATTCTGTTTTTAAAATATATTTTCTTGATTTTGTACAGAGAGGAAGGGAGAGGGATAGAGAGTTAGAAACATCGATGAGGGAGAAACATCGATCAGGTGCCTCCTACACACTCCCTACTGGGGATGTGCCTGCAACCAAGGTACATGCCCTTGACCGGAATCGAACCTGGGACCCTTGATTCCGCAGGCCAACGCTCTATCCACTGAGCCAAACCGGTTAGGGCATTCTTCTTGGCCCTTTACTTCTGTTCTCTGGGATTACCTCCCATGTAAACGATGGGCATCCTGGTCCCTGTCCCAGGAACGGTGCTAATTCCATTGGTACTAAAAGTGGTCCTAGAAAGCACACCCTTAAAATGGTTTTCCGGAACTGGACTACTTCTCAGTTCACACAGCAACACGGCAGCATTGGTGGAGTAAGGGGGGCAGTGAAAACCTTCGGCCGTGGCTCACAGATTGGGAGGCTCTTGCCGGTGGTGTACTGGGATAGCACACAGATGGAAAGGAAAACATTGGCCCACGCAGTAGCCCCAGCACTTGAATGTGTGGGGGCAGGGATAATAATAAAGATTACGGAATTGGATGACTTTTTAAAATATTTTATTGATTTTTTTTACAGAGAGGAAGGGAGAGAGGGTCAGAGAGATAGAAACAGCAGTGAGAGAGAAACATCGATCAGCTGCCTCCTGCACACCCCCCACTGGGGATGTGCCTGCAACCAAGATACATGCCCTTGACCAGAATCGAACCTGGGACCCTTCAGTCTGCAGGCTGACGCTCTATCCACTGAGCCAAACGGTTAGGGCTGGATGACTTTTTAAATATTGTCCTAGAAATCTCCAAGAAAGAGAACAATAGGCTCAGTCAACTACATCAACAACAGCAACTCAGAGCTGCTGTGGAAGCCAGAGGCCTCCCTGGCAGCATTTAAAGAGGCCCTCCAGCCTGCGGCCATATGGCAGACTGCGGAAGGTGGGGCACAGGAGTTCATCAGAAGGGTGGCCAAACTGCAAAGGCTATGGATGCATAGTTTCAACAGGTTTCCTATGCTAAAGGGAGGACCCTGATGAGGAAGGGATGGACCCTGAGATCTAGGATGGGACGTACAGGGGGATGTGTGTTAGAACCACGAACCCTCAGATTCACCCGAATCTCTGGGCTGGCAGAAGTACCCCATCCCCCTTACTAGAGAAGAAAGCCCCCACCCCATTGAGAAAATCCAGGCTAATGAATGGGTAACACTCAGAGTCCACAGTTGAGGGAGATGCCTCGTGGGTAATGCTTGTCCTCCTCAGGGTCTGACTGACTGAGAGAAAAAGAGAGAAGACACAAACTACCAATATCAGGAATGAAAAAAGGATATCGCTACAGATCCTAAGATGTTAAAAATAAAACATCTTAGGGAATATTTAAAAAATGATGCCTATTGCCGAAACCGGTTTGGCTCAGTGGATAGAGCGTCGGCCTGCGGACTGAGGGGTCCCAGGTTCGATTCCGGTCAAGGGCATGTACCTGGGTTGCGGGCACATCCCCAGTGGGAGATGTGCAGGAGGCAGCTGATCGATGTTTCTCTCTCATCGATGTTTCTAACTCTCTATCTCTCTCCCTTCCTCTCTAAGATGTTAAAAATAAAACATCTTAGGGAATATTTAAAAAATGATGCCTATAAATTTGACAACAAAGATTTAATAGACTAAATTTCTTGAAAATCACAACTGCCAAACACATTCAGTGAGAAGTAGGTAACCCAAATAATCCTCGATATCTTAAAGACATTCACAGTTAAAAATCTTCCAACAAAGGAAACCCGAGGCTCACATGTTACCAAACATTTAAGGAAGATATAACACCAATTCTACACAAATTCTTCAGAAACTAAGAGAAGAAGGGAGAGGGGCTGCTGCTTCTGGGAAGATGAAAGAGGAGCATATTTCCCTATTACACTAAGTGAGAGTGTAAGTACAACACCAACCTTGGGCCTTGTATGTGAAATAAACACAAGAAGACTCTGAAAGGTGGGGAGAAGAAGGCAGCCCAGCTAGGGACCCAAGGAACAACATGATGGTGAAGTCCCTGAATTTTCTTTTTGCCTCATATAGCCCAGGGTTTGTGCTGAGGAAACCAGCAACCTGGCAGTGCCAATAGGCACAGACCACAAAAGCCTTCTTTCTCTCTCTCTAGCCAAAGGACCAGGAAAACTATCAAGACAGGAAACTTTAGACAATAACTGCTCTAGTCCAGCAAATGCCACAGAAAAAAACAAAACAAAATGGTGGCACCATCCCCTGAACCTAAAGAACATAAACACACACACACACACACACACACACACACACACACACACACACCAGCAAAAGCCTAGTGGAAAGCCTGGCTTTCCAACCTTGTCAGACTGTAACAAGATACCTCATTCCCACACCATGCAGGGTGGTATCAGGAAAGGTTGAGTAGGGAGCTGGGACTTGCCTCCCACCGAGTGGTCATCAGCCTCTTCCATCCTCAGCCCAACCCCTCCCACAGTGTCAATGGAGCCTGAGTCTCCATTCCTATCCAACACTAAGGAGGAACCTCTTCCCCTCCCCATTGGGATGGTATCAGAGGAGGCCTAGGGGAAAGTCAGGACGTTCACCACCACCCAGTGATAAAAAGGTCACCCCACTTCTGATGTCAGAGCAGGCCATGTGAGAAGCAGCTACAAGACACCCCCCCTCTCAGCCAGAGAGGAGTCATGGAAGCTTCTCAACCCCCTCCATCCGCCACCCCCCCTCCCCCCGCAGCTATAATGAGGAGCTCTCCTCTCAGGTGTCAAGGGAAACTGGATGGGGAACCTGGACTTACACCTGACCAAGCACTAATAGGTGGTACCCGCTTGTCCCCTGCTGAAGCACTGCCAGAAAAAGCCAGTTTAACAAAAGATTTAAACAAGATCCATAGAGTCACAATATAATACCCAAAATGTCCAAGTTTCAATAAAAGAATCACTCATCGTGCAGAGAACCAGGGAGTTCTAAAACTGAATGAAGAAGACCATCAAGAGATACCAACATCAACCATGACAGCGATGTTAGAATTATCTAGCAAAGATTTTAAAGCAGCCATCATAAAAATGCTTCAACAGACAAATACAAACACAATGGAAACAAATGGAAAAATAAAAAGCCTTAGCAAAGACTAGGAAGTCTCAGGAAAAAAAAGAAGATATAAAGGAGAGCCAAAAGGAAAATTTAGACCAGAAAAATACAATAGCCAAAAGTTTAGATCTCAGTGGATGAGCTCGAGAACAGGAGGGAAGAGGAGAGAGGAAAGAACCCGTGAATTCAAAAATAGATATTACCTAATCTGAACAATATAGAGAAAATAGACTTTAAAAAAAGGAATGAACGAAGCCTCTGGGAATTGTGGGACCATAACAAAAGATCTGGTAGTCATCATTCATGTCTTTGGAGCCCTGGAAGCAGTGAGCATTAACCACACATACTTGATAAAATTTTCAAGAAGCATGTCAGGAATGGACATCAGTGGTGAGGGAGGGGAGGGTGCGAAGCTGGAGTAGAAGAATATGGAACATGCTTCAGTGTAACCATAGCTTACATTCTGGTTTATGAGGACATGTTGACCACCCCCTGAAAACCAGATGCAAATTGAGTGAGAATGATCAGGGGTTGGTGTTGGTGCTGGAAGTGCTGCCTGAACAGTAGAGACAAGAGCCTGGAAAATATGGCCTTCACCATGAGTGTGACCCAGTAGTACCCTAGAGCCTGGGAAACGTGGTTGATGTTTACTTTTCTAGATTTCCCAAAGTGGCTACATAAATAATAGATGCTCATAAACACGTTGGACAAATAAGTAAACAAATGATCTCATCTATACAAACAGATTTCACTGGCTGATGTCATTCATATAATGATATAAATATAATTGATGACTTACGTGACTTACACTGAGGACAGGAACTGGGCTTCCCCTCTTTGTGTTTCTGCCATGCCTAGCCAAGTGTTCTCTGTACAAATAGGATGGATCCAGGCCCACTACTGAGTACAACATAACACCCCAACTTGAATGAAACACATTCACCTATTAGCTCTGGTTTACAAATCATTGCCAAAGGCATAAGGCAGTACACCAAGTTCCCATCACACCACCTCACCACAGTGAAATCATCCAAAATGTGTTGGTGGGCAGAAGTGTATGCTCATTAATTGGTAATGAGGAGAGATTATTCCCACTAAGATGTTAAGTTTCTGCCACTATCTTGGTGGAATTCCTTCTCTTTCACCTTGTTTACTAGCACTAGATGCTAAAAGAAGATGTCATGTAAGTATCTACATTTTTTTCTGGACAATTCAGTCAACATGCTAAAGGTCAAGCTGTCCTAAGAAAAGTCATTTTCACTTAATGGCTAGGAAATTAGGCTTCTCTTGTCCTTTCTGGGCAGTTTCCTTTGTGAACAAATCAACAACCTTGTAGTTATTTAACTCTTCTGTGGCCACTGGTGTATCCAGAATGGTCCAGGACTAAGAATTATTCCTGCAACTCGGAATCCACTATGAATTATGAAAGCCAGGACCAGCTACTGGCGAAGGAGAGGGCAGTTGGCACAGGCTCCAGGTCCCTTCTGCCCAGAGCTGGGGAACATTAATAAAACCTGGTGGCCAACTGGTCTCCCAGAAGATCTCAGATTTCAGTCTGATGGTCACAATGGTATGACTTTTTGTGGCATTGAGTACATGACGAAATTCCTATCATGGAGGAAGATCCTGCCAGAGTCTAAATGTTTGCCTGACCTCCCACTCCTGGCCCAGCACAGGTAGGGCCCCCTGAGGACAATAATGAGGACTGCCCCCATTATCACCCCTGTGATAGACTCCTCAGGGACATGAGGTCTTGAAGGAGTTAATGTAGGACAGAAGACATGGCCCTCCCACCCCACCAGGAAGGGATTGCAAATCCATTTGGGAGTAACTGGGATATAGAAGACTGTGATCCCCAAAGACTAGGCCCTTCACATGTGGAGGAGACCCCTCTTAATGGCCAGAGGTCCCTGTGAGGCTGACCCCATCAGGCAGGACCGGGACTCTAAGGAAGAAGGCATCTGGACTCGGTCAATGCAAACATTTTCCAAAGGTGTGGTCTAGAGAGATGGTTCTCCAACGGTAGCAGGAGTTAGAAGTATCTGGAGGACTTGTTGAAACACAGATGCTGGGCCCCATCCCGGAGGTTCTGATTGAGTGGGTCTGCGGCGGGGCCTGATAATTGGCATTTCCAACAGGTTCCCAGGCAATACTGATGCTGCTGGTCTGAGACCAGTCGGAGAACCGCTGGGCTAGAGTGTGAGACTGCCAGGCTGCCTCTTGCCCTGTCTGGTGTTGTCTGAACAGGCCCATCCGATTAGTCCTGCCTTCTGGTGGGACTTGTCTCTCTCCCCTATACCACCCATCCTCCTCCTGGTTTGGCCTTTGATGCCAATGGATCCCCCATCTTGCCTCCAGCTCTCTGGCCATGGTCTTGGCTCCGCTCCTGCTTTATCTATGGATTTCCCTTTACCTCTCTCCTGGCAGGTCCTACCCTCTCCCCCTGGCAGGCCAGGTCAAGGCAATTCCCCACCCAGACAGCTCCTTGCTGCCCCCTCCTGGTTCCTGGCAGCTGAACTTTAGCTGGTAACAGGAAAATTAACCCTTTGGAGTCTGTCAGTCCCAGCCTTGAATGATCTTCTATTCCAGCTGAGGAAATAAAATCAGTTTCTCACGTAAAGAGCCTTTAAGATGTTTTCAAAGCTGTAGATCAACAGACTCAGATGCAAGAGAATACAAAACTCTGTTTAGGTTGCATGTACCTCTCTGCCCCCCTCCCCGCCCCCACAGCCTCAATTAATTCCAGAGGTGACTCACAAACGTTAAATCCAGGGCTAGGAGTGACTACTAACACTTTGGCCTCCAGTTTGGTTCTGTCCCCAAATAGTCAACAATTCTCCTAAAGGGGCTCAGAAGAAGCGAGGCCCTGGGCTGGGGGAGAAGGTGTGTAGTCTGCGAGGTTCCCAGGGAGCCCACTAAGGCCTATTGACCTCATCCGCCCAGAGAAACTGGGAGGACCAATGCAGCTACTGTATGGGTCATTTTCAAAGATCCAGGGAAACAGTGTGGAATAAGAAATGTTTTTTAATTTAGCTTGTCTGGTGTTGCTTGAGGAAAAAGAGGTTCAATTACTGGCGGGTGAGAAGGTCAGCGCGGACTTGTGTGAGTTTCTGAAGGGACCTTGGGGGCTTTGGGCTGTGGCGCGGAGTCTTCATTCCATTTCATTTCCCCCAGAACTGATGACTTTAATTTACCCGGTCAGAAGCGCGTCCAGTACCTATGTTTAGCTGCTGAGATGGGGAAATTGGGGGGTTTGAGGTGGAATTGGGGGGCAGAGGGAGAATAGAAAAGGGAGATGTTCTCAAGGGAACTGGAGAAGAATTGGGGAGAACTTTAGAGAGGGGGACATGGCTGAGGTAAATAAGCAGGGAGAGACCCAGAGAGCAGGGTGTGGGGCGAGGGAAAAGAGACAGAGGGACTAGATGATGACAAAGACCTTCCTCAGGCAAGGACTTCAAGATGAGAAGCCCAGTAACGAGGTGAGAGCCTGTATCTCCCAGTGGGGGTGGAGGTGGGGGAGAAGGCTGTGGGGCAGAGATGAGCATGAAGCTACTGGTATCAAATCAAACAGGAACACACAGCCCTCTGCGGGAACTTAGGGCCTTTCTGCTGGGGATCCCAGGGCAGAGGTGGGACTGGGGGAATCGAAGTCAGATTCTCTGCCCTTTAGTAGCTGACAAGTTATTAAGATCCCCCCTGTGCACCCCAATGAAAGATATGAACCTGTGAAGACTTAAATACCAGCTCAAGACAACACCAAGGAAGACTAAGGGTCTTACAGCCCAGCTCTAATCAAACCCACCCTCCTCAGAAAGCTTCAGCAGCCTCCCCCACGCTCCCCCCAAGGGAAGGTGGAGTTCCCGCCTGGCTCTGGGGCTGAATGGCCCACAGCACTCTAAACATAACTTGAGTGACTGGACACCCCACATTCCCCCACCAGGGACCACCTCCAGGCTATATCCCTACCTTCTTGTTGCACCTCCTGCCTACTACCCCCACCGCTGTCCTTAGGCCTAGGCAAGGGGGCCCCTGCCCCGGTCCTCCATGCTTTAGAGCAGCGGTTGCCAATCGGTGCTGGTGGTCCATGAGGTTCGAAAGGTTGGCAACTGCTGCTTTAGAGGGCACCCCTGTGGCCCTTGTCCAATCATGTCTCTCCCCACAGAGCACGGAGTTCGCAGGGCCAAGGGGACGCGCCCGCTGGAACCCCAGCTCGTTTCCAAACCTGTGCTCCAGCAGCTCTGCCCAAGATGCCAAGCCTGCGTCCAGCCTTTCTCCCGAGTGCAGACGCTGCCTCAGGCTGTGCACCAAGCGCGAGGTGGCGAAGGGCAGCCACTGGAAGGTCTGGACAGAGCCTGGTGTGTGCGTGTTCCTGCCACAGCAGAAGGTCCCTTGCTGTGAGGGTGGGAAGATCAAGGGCCAGGGGAGACACTCAGTGTAATAACCTGTCCTGCACAGGACTCTGAGGAGTGGAACGCTCTGGATTCAAACCTGCACTTCCAAGTCTCTCCAAAGGGCATTTGTCACGGCAGGGGAGAGACCACGCTGGATTTGACAACGAGTTAGTTTGAATCTTAACTCTTGGACACTGAGACACAGGCCATGAGGTGTCCTCTGACCCAGGCCCAGGCCCTGCAAATGTTGGGCTGAGCCTATCCAGCTGCACACGTCACTGAGAGACGGAGGTTTTTCTGAAGCTTTCAGAGGAACGCGGGAGGGTGACATCGCATATCACAAAGCAAAATTCCGTACATTTCTATTTAACCAGCTCCGTTCTTCCTCTCCACGTCCTCTCCTTCTACAGCCAGCCCATCTCTCCTTTCTCCCAGCAACCAGCCCCTTGGCCGGCCCCTCCAGCCTTGCTCGGTCCACCCCTCACTCCCCCACCCGTGAGATTCTCAAACCCCCTCTGCTCCCTTCACTGCTGAGTCATCTCTCCCACCAGGTGGATCTCCCTGCACCTTACACTTTGGGAGCATTCATGCAAGTTTCGTGAACGAATTCGCAGAGGAGTTGGAACCTGAGTGAGACCTGAAGGATGGGCAGAACATGGAAAAGGAAGTCAAAAGAGGGAAGGAGGAGAGGGAACAGGAGGAGCAACTGTGGAGTCTCCGTATCAGTGGGCAACAGTGAGCCATTGATTATTCTTGAACGAGGGCATGGCCACACGGTGGGAAGATCACTCTGTGAGGAATTGACAGGGACAGCCAAGGTGCAGAGAGGAGAAGAGAGCAGCTTCGACCTTGGATGTCAGAGGGGCAGGGGTGCGAAGGCAACGCAAATGGGTGCAGGAGGCCGTACCTTGGGCAAAATGACTTGCTGAGGCCACGCAGTTCAGACAGTCGGCAGTGGAACTCCAGTCCCCGATCACCGAGCTGTGTAATTCCCTCCCCACGAGTCGCAAAGCAGGTGGGGTTGGACGAGTCCTGAAGGCAGCCGAGGGGGAAGTCCTGCCCCACAGACATGGCACTGGGTTCCCGGGGGCCTCTGACAACATCCTGGGTCACAGCTGCCCAGCGGGAGAGTCTGCTCTTCCCACTTGGGAGGAGAGCACAGGCCCTGCTTTGGGTGGGGGTGAGGAACACCCATGGGAAAGAGATGCATATTAGCTACTGCTCAACCTCTCAGCAACTCACCCTGGTGGGGCGGGGCGGGCAGAGGGTGATGCTTTAACCCTGGGGCCCTGGGTGAGGGGTGAGGGAAGCTGGGATAAACTCCTGATACTACACAGTGCCCCATGGCTTCCAGAGCGCTATTCATTACCACCCCACTCTCCCACCTCTCTGCCTAGTGAAGCATATTCATTCTTCAAGTTACTTCTTCCATGAAGACTTCAATCCTCAGTCTTCCCTCCTCCGGACTCTCACAGCCCTGTGCTTCCATTGCAGTTTACTACTTGCTACTCTCTGCCGATAACAGCTGTGTGACTTTGGAAAAACCACTTAACCTCTCTGTGCCCCAGTTTCATCATCTGTAAAAGCAGGGTGATGAAAGAATTGTCCATAGTGATTTTAAGTGCATTAAACGAAATAATACATAGAACCACTGCTCCACCCTGCTAGCTGTTATAACCACATGCCTTGTCTGTTGGCTGCTTGGGGGGTCTGCCTCCCGCACTGCGCTGCAAACCTCGAGGACAGGAATCACATCTGGCTTGTCTTCATCTCTCCAGCTCTGGCTTAAGGGCCAGCACAAAGCAGGCCCATGCACTTGATATGGGCCAAGCACTGTGAGAGAATCTAGGTTTAGAAATAAGAAGTTCAAGGGCTCCCAGAGTCAAGGTGGACACGGGCCTGTGTGTAAGGAGTGCAGTGGAGGGTCTGGATGCTGCTGAGGCCCTGAGCACAGCCAAGCACGAAGGAGCAAGCAGGCAGTCTCCATCACTCAAAGCTTATTGAGATGAACGGAATTGTCCCATTTGACCCTCACAGCAATAGCATTTAAGGATGAGAAGATGGCCACTCAGCTGAGACAATCCCACCACTAGTAAGTCACGGGTCTGGGCCTGGGACCGGAGCCCCTCACTTCTCAAGGAGGGGGCTCACTGCTCCCCCGCCTCAGCCTCTGCCCTGGATTTTGCAGTTAAAAGACTTCCGGGCAACATCCACTCGTTCCCTGGGCTCTGGCCTGGGCCAGCCCTGGCTTCCAGGGTATTTTTAGCTCTGGGCGGCCAGGCCAAGCTGGTGATTGGCAACAGGCGGGGCCCACCACGTTTCTGAGCCCTCCGTGTTGTTCCTGGCCGGGCATGAGAGGTGGCTGGGCTTGGGGAGGCAGCCAAGGCATACCTGGCACCACAGCCCACAGCTGCCTCATTGTCCATGGGGGCGGGGCGGGGCTGCTGCTGCTGCTACTGACCCCCGGCTGGAGCATTCTTTCCTGTTGATTCATCCCAGGGAATGCTTTGGGCCCAGCTGGGGCAGGGCAGGGGCACTGGGGGGACATCTGGGACACGGTTGGCCAGGGGTGGATGGCAGCTCTCTGGCAGCTAAGTCAGTGTGTCACCCAGGGATCAAAAAGGTCCACTTTGCCACCCTAGCTCTTATCGCTCCCTGCCTGTGGTAGCGTTTGTTTACACATCTGCCTCCCGAACCAGACCGGGAAGGCCCCTCCACCCTCCACCCCCCTGCAGCGTCTAGCACTCCAGCACCCTGTCTAGCACGTAGGAGAAAATCAATAAAGGTTTGCTGAATGAATGAGCCTTTGGAAGACACTCGGGCAAGATGGGGGGGAGGAGGGGGAGCCAGACTGTACTGATCTGAGCCTAGGGAGGAAGCTGGGAGGTGAGCACTCTGCCCCATTTTACAGATGGGGGTACTGAGGCACTGGGAGGGACCTGGACTGTGGAAGAGAATTTGGAGGAAAGGGACTGGCATCTGGGTGCTCAGCTAAGCTGATGGGACTCTGCGCTTTCAGCCTTTTCTACTTTTGTTTTATTCCACAGCCTTCCCCCATCCCACCCTCCACACAACCCTGCCCCACGAGCCTGTCAAGGGGCCAGGACTGCCTCCTTCCACTCTGTACGGGGTTGTAGGGGAGGATTTAAGTTCTCCTGGTGACTTGGGAGCAAGTCGTGTCTCTTGGGACTCAGTGTTCTCAACTGTACAATGGGCAGAACAGAGGCCTCCGTGACGCCCACGCAGTAGTCAATAAACTCTGAGAGACCAATCCACGGAGAGGACTGCTGTTACTCCAAAGAGAGCCCACCCGCACCACACCATGTGGACCATCTGAACCGAGCGCCCTGCCCGCGCCCCTAAATCACCAAGCACCCCAGGACTGACTAGGAGGCACTTCCATGGGAAGGAGCGCGCTGACCCGGACGCACTGAATGTAATCCCCCGGTCAGCTCTGGGGGTAGGTCTATCACCCGATTTGGCAGAGGAAACTGCCCCTCAGACAGGGACTTACGCACTCGCACTCCTGGCAGATGAGCACAGTCCTCCACGGGACTCAGATCCTTTCTCCAGCCGTCGGTCCTGCAGCAGCGCCAGTTTCCTCCAAAGAAAACAGTTCTCCTCCGACCCCCGCAACTTCTCGACCCAGGGATTTCCCAGGCCGGTGGGGCCACGACACAACCTATGCGGGCTGGCACCTGGCCACCCTGGCCCGTCTCCCGGCTGGGGCGTGGGGGGGGGGGGGGAAAGGGCGGGAGGGGGACCTGGGGCGGGGGGCCCCCCCCCTCCAGGGGTGCTCGGGGGGGGGCCCCCTCCCCCCCCCCAGGGGGGGGGGG
>NW_005871114.1:1167849-1202352 GCF_000147115.1 Myotis lucifugus
TCATTCTCTATGTGGTTCTGCTAACCTCTGAGGGTTCCTGAAGGCTGAGCTGGGAGGGATGGAGATCCCATGGATGAGGCAGCCTAGCTCCCAGTCGCTCGCCAAAGGAAGTCTCCTTCGCTTCCAATGGAAGTCTCCAAGTTCGGAAGCTTGGCCCCAGGCCCGCCCTGGCCTCGGGGTGCCTGCGTGTCTTGTTTGTGAGTGCGCTGAATGTAACCATCTCTGTCTTCTCACCCTGGAGGAGGCAGGGGAAGGGGCAAGGCAGGTTCAGATGTCACTCCTGTGACTTGGGGGACTAAAAAGCAGGGCAGAGCCAGGCTCTCCAACTAACCAGATCAGGGCTGATTAGGGAGGGGGAGAGGGGAAGGGGAAGGGCGGGCAGGGGATGCAGCCTGGGCTGAGGGCTTCAACTCCCAGGTGCTATGGCCGGACAGGTAGGGCTCAGAGACCATTTGCTGGCACTGCTTCAGGTCACATAATCCGTGATCCCAGGGAAGGTGTCAGCACTGAGAGGGGAAGCCCCACCCCATTTGCAAAGAGGTTGTGTGATCCCAAGGCTGGTGTCCACCAGAGCAGCATCCCCAATGCTACCTCCTGAGCACCCCTGGGCATTCCCAGTCCTCCCGAGGGGGGCAGGTGCCGAGTCCCCTCCCAGCACCTGCACCAGGTGCCTCTCTGCTTCAAGCTGGCAGGGTCCTGGGTCTGTCATTTGTTTGCACTCAGTGCTGGCACCTACCCCAGTGCCCTCACACCTCAGCAGGTCATAAATCAACCAGGAACAGGGTGGAATTTCATTCATTTCCCTGCCACCCATCCTTCTCCCCCTCCTCCTCCAACCTCCATCCCTCACGCTATGAGCCTGGCTTCTGGAAATAGGCTGCCTGGGTTTGAAACCTGGCTGGGCAAGTTACTGAGCTTCTCTGGGCCTCATCTTCTCATCTGCAGAGGAGATAAGTATTCAATAAGTACTTCTGAGTTATATAATTATTGTTAACCCCCACTCCGGCCTTCCTCTCACTCTGTCTCTTCCTTCCCCGGGAAAGAGCGCCCTGTGAGGCTGTTTCCTTCGCTAAGGGAGGCTCCTCAGCCTGGTCCTCTTTTCTGTGCTCGGCCCTGGAGGACCAGCTATGGGAGACACTGTGGATACTGGTTTTGGAGGCAGGAAGCAAACACACCAAGTGCTCGGAGGGTGGGGCCTGGGAGGGCTGAATGGAGGGGTAGCTTTTGAGCTGGGTGTTGTAGGAATCTAACAAGCTGAAGTAGAGGGAAAGGCCGCTCCAAGTAGAAGGAACAGTGGGAGCCAAGGCTTAGCGGCTGGGAATTGAAGGACAGACACATTGGGGAATGTGAGGAGACAAGTTGGGTGCGAGCAAGAGCTGCAGCGGGACCTGCAGTGGCAGGAGGGCTGGGAAGTGGGTGCCCCCTGCACCTGACTCCCCCAGGCAGCTCTCATGGAAGGGAGCTGCCCTGGCCTCGCACCCAGGTCCTGCAGCAGGAGCCCATCCCTGCCTCCAGGGCGTCCCCTTGGAGCGGAGGGAGCCTGTTGGTCCAGGACTGTCCACAGCTTCTAATAAGACCTCCATGACGCTGTGGGACATCAGCCACAGGCAGACCTGCCCAACCTACTCCACAGCCCATCAGAGCATGTCCTACAGAGGGGGACCCTCTAGTGCCACCCCCTCTCAGAGAGAGGAAGGCGCCTGACTCAAGTCACATAACACTTTGGTGGCAGAGTGAGGAGCATCCTGACTCCTGGGATAGCGAGCAGGCTACTTTCTCAGGCCAGACCGCCCCCCCCCCCCTTGAGAACATGCTCTCTTATGGTGACCACTGAATCCTAACACCTTCCCATCCTCTCTCATCATCTGTGGAAGGCCCCTACCCACAGTGACTTCAGTTTGGCTCAGTCCCTAGCTGTCTACCTCCCCCTTAGGGCTGATGGAGGAGGGAAAGGGGACATCCCAGGCAGTGACAGCCAGCTGGAGGCCCCCCGCCCCCCCAGGCTCCTGAGTGGGGAGTGACGTGAAGAAAACAGTGTTTAGGTCTGGAAAGGAATTACAGGAGGGGCAGGGCAGGAAGAGGCTTCAGCAGTGAGAAAGGGAGGGAGGCAACACAGGGCTTTGGGAAGTGGAGAGAGGAGAACCTGGGCTCGGAGGGAAAAGAGGCAAAGCTGGAGGATGTCGCAAGAAGGGTCCCAGGGACTTGCTGTCAAGTTAGGATGTGGCCTCCATTCCTTCTTTATCCAAAGAGGAGCTGGAACCAGACTATGGTGCTATAGCAGCTGTTATAGTTGCTGTTACTAATAGTTAACGTGTCCGTTGAGAGCTTGCTCACCTAAGGGTCAAGATGTATTCATTCATTTAACCTTGGCAAGAATCCCACGTGGTAGGTGCTATTATTATCCCCATTTTACAGAGAGGAAACTGTGGCTCTGAGAAACTAAACCACTTGCCCAAGGCCACCCAGACACCAAGGGACAGAGGTGGATTGTGAGGCCAGGCAGTCTGGCTCCCTCTGTACACTTGAGTGCTGAGCTATGCCACCTCAAATCCATGCAACCACGGATATTTCCTGGGTGCCACCTCCATACCTGCTCTATTCTGGGCACCAGGGGCACAACACAAAGTCCCTTCCCCTTTTTAGTGGACCTTCGTTCTAGAGCCCACTCTACCCAGTCCTGGGCTGGCCAAAGCAGGCTGGGCAGCTGATGGCAGAGGGGCTGGGGGCAGCAAGAAATGAGTGATTCTCAGCAAATACCAGCCTGTGGGGAACGGAGTGGCAGCCCCCCCCCCTCCCCCGCGAGAACGTGCTCTCTTATGGTGCAAGCCTGAACAGGGAACCAAGAACCCAACTTTCTCCACCCACCGCTCCAGGCAGCCTCAGCCCCATCCGCAGCAGAGCCTGGCCATGGAGGATTTTGGCACTGATGGCTGCAGACACTGACAGCTCTAATCCGCTGTAACCTTCTCCTCGATGCTCCTCTCCAAGCCTAGTCCCAGGCCCAAGGCTGCTAACACATGAGAGAGAGAGGATCAGCCCCAACCTCATCCCCGTTAAGGACTCAAAGAGCATCTGCTTACAGCCTCCTTAGGCGGATGGTCACCGCCTAACCCTTCCAGGATCCCTCACTTCCTGCGGGATGAAGGACAAACCCTTCGTGACACACAAGGCCCTTGATCTACTGGCCCAGCCTGTCCCTCTGCCCTGTCCCCCACTCTGCTCTTGCACCTCTTCTCCTCTCCCCTCCTTTACCCATTCTGTTCTCTGTACCTGGAATGCAGAGTTTTCCCATCTGGGAGAACTCATTCCTCTAATAAGGCCCTGGTGAACTGCCCCTTCTCGGAAAGCCTCCCCTAATTCCTCTTCTCTGGGCTTCATGAGAGCGGGGAGTAGCATTGACATCTTCACGTCAGTGTCCCAGCACCTGACCTAATAGTTGGCCTGAAGCAAGTATTCCACAGATGTTTGTTGAATCCGTGTACAAATCACACACCTAGCAGGACCTAGAGCAAGGGCGTAAGGATATCACAGACTTCCCAGCTCAAGGAGATACTAGACAATACAGGGTGGGGCAAAAGTAGATTTAGAGTTGTGAATATGGGAAACACAGTTTATTCTTGTATTATTATTATTATTTCTTAATTATTGTATATTTTCCATACAAACAACTGTAAACCTACTTTTGCCCCATGCTGTATTGGTTCAACCTCCTCACTTTCAAAATAAAGGATCAGGGCCTAGAGAGTTTAAAAGACATCCCCAAGTCACACAGCAAATGAGTGGTAGAGGCCTAGACTCCCCTCAAATGACCCTTTCTGCTCCAGCATCCCATGTGCCTTTTGTGGTGAGGGTGGCCAGGGTATTGAGAATGTCAAAAGGCAGGTGAGGGCAGTTCCCCTGGAGTAGATATTTCTGGTCCTTGGGATCTCCCCCATGACTCCAAGGGTAAGTCACCTCCTCATCTATATATATAAAAGCCTAAGCGACCAAACAACCGGTCGCTATGATGCACACTGACCACCAGGGGGTAGACGCTCAACCCAGGAGCTGCCCCCTCGAGGTCAGTGCACTCCCACAGCCAACCTCCTGCAGTCCCTCCTCCTGGTCGGCTGGCCCAATCGGCCCCAATTGCCAGCCAGGCCGAGGGACCCCACCTGTGCATGAATTCGTGCACCAGGCCTCTAGTTTACATATAAAACTGTATCAAGAATAACTGTTTACTGAGCACTTACCATGTTGTAGGCTTGTGCTATGCACTTTACATACAATGTTTTATTTAACACTCACAACAACAGTGCAAGCTAGGAATTCTTATCCCCACTTTGCAGGTGAGGAGTTTGAGACTTGGTAAAGTTAAACTCAAGGTCACATGGCTAACGAATGGTGGCTTTGAACCAAATTGACTAACCTCAGAGCCCAGACTCAGTCAGTGCCAGCAAACACACACGCACGCAACACACACATACGCACACACTTGGAGGGGCCCTGCCATGTTTTGTCTCTGCCTGAGGCCAGAGGTAGGTGGTGATCATTGTCCTGTTTACTCATTCCCCAGGTGCCTTGACCTCAGCTGTCCGTGAAGTCACCATGATGTGGTCCCCACCAGCTACCCTCTCCCTGCTCCTGCTGTGCCTGCTCCTGGGCCAGGCCCCTCTCAGCAGGTCGCAGTCGCCCGGTACCACGAAGCTGCGGCTGGTGGGCCCAGGAAGCAGGCCGGAGGAGGGCCGCCTGGAGGTGCTGTACCAGGGCCAGTGGGGCACTGTGTGTGATGACGACTTCGCTCTCCAGGAGGCCACAGTAGCCTGCCGCCAGCTGGGCTTTGAGGGTGCCCTGACCTGGGCCCACAGTGCCAAGTATGGCCCAGGGGAGGGTGAGTGACAAGCTGCCAAGCAACATGACAAGGAAATGGTAGTGGGCTTCTCTCAGGAGCTGGGCTCTCTGAGTCTCCTACAAAAAAAATCCCACCCGTCCTTTAATTCCCAGCCCAATGACCTCCTCCATGAGGCCTGTCCTGAGTGCCTCAGTTGAAGTGCCCCCTGCTCTGAGCCTCCCATTCTTGCTTGCAGTGAGGCCACCACTATTGCCATGATCACAGCCCCTCAACTAACTTCCTTGAACATAGTGATCGGCACACAGTGGGTGCTTAACAAATGTTGTTGCATGACTAGATTGATGGATGAATGGGTGAACAGGTTAATCTAATTACTAGACCGATCTGGCATTTTCCAAAAAGATTCTACAGAACCTGATGCCAAGAGGAGGCAGTAAGCAGGTTATAAATAAATCCCAGGAGAACCAAATCCTCTCCTCTCTCCACCCCACTTTCTGCTCAGAGTTTAAGAGGAAAGTTTATAACTCTCCAGGAGGCACAACTCATGACCTGTCTCTCTGTGCTGGTCCCTGAGCATCACCTGTCTGCCCCCCCCCCCCCCAGGACCCATCTGGCTGGACAATGTGCGCTGTGTGGGCACAGAAAGCTCCCTGGGCCAGTGCGGGTCTAATGGCTGGGGTGTCAGTGACTGCAGCCACTCAGAGGACGTCGGGGTGGTGTGCCAACCCCAGCGCCAGCGCGGCTACCTTTCTGAGAGAGTCTCCAATGCCCTTGGGCCCCAGGTGAGGAGGCTTTTCAGGCCCTGGCCTGAGCCAAGCATTGGGTCAGGGGACAGGGAGCCTCCTGGTAATGAACCTGGAGGAGGAAGGGGAAAGAGAGCAGCGCCTGGGCTGAGAAGCATCCTGGCCCCGACTCCTGTTGGTGCATGGACAGAGGGTCCCAGCTTGCGGGGGCGGGGAAGGCCAGGGAACCAGAGGCTGGGCCTGCTGGGAATCACTGAAGCTGCTCCCCATAAGGGAGGCAGCAGGGGGGCAAGGGGCTGCCTCACCCACAAGGCCCGGCCACAATTGCTGCCTCTTCCCGGCACAAACAACCCCGAGCTAAAAACAGCCCAAGTCAAACAACAGGAGCAGGCAGGGCAGGTCCAGGCTCCTACCATCCACTGCCAAAGGGCCTGGCCCACTACATGCTACAGGCCAGGATGGGGGCTCGCCATGGTGTAAGTCACCCCGGGGCTAAGGTGGGGGTCTCCTGGGCCAAAGGATCCTGTTGGCGGTCTCAAGGTCTGGCCATCCTCAGATCTCCCTAGTGGAGCAGGAAGGCTCTTCTATGCCTGGTGGAAGCCCCCCAATTCCAAGAGCTCCCATCCTGACCCCAGGGAGGGTGCAGACCTGCCTGCTTCCCTCTAGAGCAGCGGTTCTCAACCTGTGGGTCGCAACCCCTTTGGCGGTCGAACGACCCTTTCACAGGGGTCGCCTAAGACCATCCTGCATATCAGATATTTACATTACAATTCATAACAGTAGCAACATAACAGTTATGAAGTAGCAACGAAAATAATTTTATGGTTGGGTCACAACATGAGGAACTGTATTTAAAGGGCCAGAAGGTTGAGAACCACTGCTCTAGAGTGAGGAAAGGACCCTAAACACACCAAGGTTCTGCCTCATGCTCACCACGTGGCCTTGGACAAATGCCTCCCCCTGTCTGGGCCTCAGTTTCCCGGCCTGTCCTGTGAGGGGGCTGTGTGGGGTGATCTCTAAGCGCTCTGAGCCCCAACTCCCCCAACGAAGACCTTCAGTGGGCTCAGCGAGGCAGGAATCCGGGCCCACGGTGCCCATGCACCCTGCAGGGCCGGCGGCTGGAGGAGGTGCGGCTCAAGCCCATCCTTGCCAGTGCCAAGCGGCGGAGCCCGGTGACCGAGGGAGCCGTGGAGGTGAAGTACGAGGGCCACTGGCGGCAGGTGTGTGACCAGGGCTGGACCAGGAACAACAGCAAGGTGGTGTGCGGGATGCTGGGCTTCCCCAGTGAGGCACCTGTCAACAATCACTACTACAGGTAGGAGATCAGCTGGGGGAGGGTGCGGGGGAGGCGGGCTTGCGGGGCAGTGGCACGTGTGAGTGCGTGTGAGTGACACACGTGGGACCTGGCAGAGGGCCGTGAGGTTGGCAGGGTTGGGTGTGTCTATGGCAGGTCATTCAGTGGGTGTGGGGACTGGGCGGGAAACAGGCCCAAGTGAGGAATGTTCCTGGATCTCCTGGGTGATGGATCCCACAGAATAATTAAGAGGAAGGTGAGGGTGAACGTTGGGAGATGCCTAGAAACAGTCAGAAACTAACCGATACAAAGAATAGCACAGAACACTCCCACATAAAAACAATGGGATGTAAAAGTGTGTCCCCGATTTACAAAGTAGACTTTACTGAAGAGCCTTACAATGCTGCCCGCAAGGACAGACTTGAGTTCTGGTCTCAGCTCTGCCGACCTAGCGGTGGGGCCTAGGCAGGGCACCTGAGCCTCAGCTATCCAACCTGCAAGGAACTGTCTCAACTTTGCCCAGTGAATTTCCTCAACTCTCATCCAAGCCAGGCCTCAGCTGGGTTGTGTGTGAGCAAGGCGTGGGGTGGAGCACAGACATAAAATCCTGTCAGAAACGTGACGGGCTGTCACAGGATTGCATCAGCCCGTCTGCGGCCAGGCAGCTCTCCCAGCTCCGTGGAGTGAAGACGGTTTCTCCTCAGGGGAGGAATCTCCCACAGCACAGCTGAGTCAGCACAGCTGAGTCACCCAACCACTTGTAGTCGCTCTGTCCCGTGACTCTGACTTAGATGACCCTGGTCCTGAAGACCCACTCGATTCCAGCCTTGGGGGTGACTGACATGGGGGCCCCTGACTCCCCACCTAGTAATTGCACATCTGGGCCTGGCTGACTTGCTTACCACCCATGAGGAGGGCAGCGCTGATTATAGCCTCTGGGTGGGCAGCTGCCACCAGCAAGGCCTTCAACCTCCACCTGTCCCCAGAGGACCTCTTCCCTGGGTCCCTTTTTTCAGGGTGCTTCCTAAAGGCGCCCCTCCAATTGGCATGGGAAAAAGGCGAGCTGGGAGCTGCCTGCCCCGGGGATGCCCAGTGCAACAGAGACCCCACGTTGGGATTGATACGTCAAGAGAGCGTGCTGGGCCCTGCTTTCCTTCCCTGTGAAATGGAGGTCATTGATATCTGTGAGGTGGTCGCCTCTCAGGGCTGCTGTGAAAGCTCAGCGCTGAAATAGGACCTGTGGGCGAGTTTTCAAACTGTGAAGTCTCAGGTGCAGACTCAGGGACAACTGGGAGGAGCCAGGGTGACGGGTAGGACTTCTGCACCCACTCCTCTCCCCACTGTTTTCTCTCCTCCAGGAAAGTCTGGGATTCGAAGATGAGGGATCCCAGGTTTAGGTGAGGAGTGTACCCTTGGGGAAGGGTGGCAGAGGGGTGTGGCAGGAAGGGCCTCCCTCCCCTCCCCCCTCCCCAATGCCTTGCCTTCCTGAGTCCTGAGCTTCCCTCAACCCCTCCCCCACCCGCAGTCTCCCTGTCTTCCAGGCTGAAGAGCTTGGCCCAGAAGAATTCCTTCTGGATCCACCGGGTCAACTGCCTGGGGACGGAGCCCCACATAGCCAGCTGCCAGGTGCAGGTGGCGCCAGCTCGGGGCAAGCCGCGGCCGGCCTGCCTGGGTGGCATGCACGCTGTGGTCAGCTGTGTGGCAGGGCCCCGCTTCCGCCCTCTGAAGGCCAAGCCTGGACGCAAGGAGTCCCGGGCAGAGGTGGGTCCCGGGTGCCTGCACCCGGCAGGGAGGCACAGGTCCCTCTCAGCAGCACCCTGCCTTTGGGAAGGACGGGTGAGAAGTCCAGGACAGGCAGGAGGAGGGACAGCGGCCCCTATCCCCTATCAAGGAGGTATCGGTGCACAGAGTGGTGGTACCCTGGATGTATTTAAAAGGGACCGTTTATAACCCTACCATAAATGGAAGACTGACATCACCTGCTATGAATAGAAGGTAACCATAAAAACAGTAATTACATTGTAGCTATATCCCATATTGAACCTGAGCCTGGCCCTTTGTTATAAAAAGCAACGAGCAAGTGCTGGTGAGGTGGTACAGACAGGGCAGGGCAGCACCCAGGAGGTGGTCTCCGGATGAAAGGAAGGAGGGGCAGAGAATCACAACGGAAATAGCTTCCCTACTCGGTGAGACAGTTTAATTAATGCCGTGTCCCTGCATGTCTCTAAAACCACTCCACGGATCCCTTTGGGAAGCGTTGATCTAGTTCGGCCCCAAAGGACACAGAAGCAGAGGCTGGCGCGAGGCAGGGACTGGCCTGGTGACCAGGTGGCAGGGTTGTGAAGCGCAGGGACTCACTCCTAAGGCTCTTTCCTTAGAGCTGGACTTTGTTCTTACTGTCATATCGTGGTGGCTCTTAGGGAGGTTGAGAAAAACAGCTTATTCACGGTAATAGTGATGGGCAGAGTCAGTGTCTCTGCCCAGCTTATAGGGCCCGGCCCGGGCGCCCACAGTGGCTCAGCCCATCCCCACAGTGGCTCAGCCCGTCCCTCCTCCTTCGCCCTCCCTGAAGCTGGTTTTTGCCCAGCAGGAGCCAAGGGTGCGCCTCCGCTCCGGGGCCCAGGTGGGCGAGGGCCGGGTGGAAGTGCTCAAGAACCGCCAGTGGGGTACAGTCTGTGACCACGGGTGGAACCTCATCTCCGCCAGCGTCCTGTGCCGCCAGCTTGGCTTCGGCTCTGCTCGGGAGGTCCTCTTTGGGGCCCAGATGGGCCAAGGTGAGCGAGGAGGTCTGGGGTGGGGGGAGGGGCCTGGATGTGCTACTGGTCCATTCCTTGGTGGTCCTGGGGTGCCCGGGCCCAGGACAGAAACCCCCCCCCCCCTGTGGTGGGGAAGCCACAGCTGTGGGGCTGCAGAGATGGAGCCTCAGTGGCATTTCTCTCCCTCCCTCTGTAGGGCTGGGGCTCATCCACATGAGTGAGGTGCGCTGCAAGGGATCTGAGCGGACCCTCAGTGAATGCCCCTCCCTGGACGGGTCCCCTAATGGTTGTCAACATGAGAATGATGCTGCTGTCAGGTGCAATGTCCCAAACATGGGCTTCCAGAATCAGGTGAGCTCAGGCCTGGGCATGGCCTCAGGCTGAGGACTGGGGACGCCCTGAGATAGCCCCAGGACGCCGCATGGAGCCAGGGGGAGGGGTTTGCAAGAGGCAGCTAGTGCTTCTGCTTTGGGCCCAGCTGGCCTTGCCTGGGAGCCAGCCTAGAGAGCCTTGTCTCTCCCAAGTCTGCCCTGGCCTGGCCCACAGCCCCTCAGGACAGCAGGAACTCTAGGTGGCTGTCCCTTCCCATTACACTCTCTCTGGATCCCTGTAAAGTTGAGGTGAAAGGTGCAGAGGGCGGAGGGCTGCAGGGCTGTCAGCTGGGGAGTGGCACTGGGAGGCTTCGAGGATGATCAGAGTTCACTGTCATGCTAATGTGGACGATGGGCAAGTCTCTGAGTCTCTGACCTTGGTTCTCTCTTCTGTAAAATGGGTAACTGTCTCACAGGGTCACTGTGAATGGGACGGTTGATAAGAAATCCTCAGCAATTGGCGAGTCGCCATTAATGCTGATTCAGATAGGAGGAGGGCAAGTACTGGAAAAGGAGCCCCAGGAACAGGCACTTGAGTCATATTTCTCGAGCAGACAGGGACATTAGGGCGAACCCAGAGAGGGAAGTGTCATGTCAGGGCAGCACAGCGAGCTGGCCTGCGAATCCCGAGCTCCCCCTCCTGAGGCCACCCTGCTTCTCACACACCTCTGACCATTGCAGGTGCGCTTGGCTGGCGGGCGCAACCCCGAGGAGGGTGTGGTGGAGGTGCAGGTGGAGGTGAATGGGGTCCGACGCTGGGGGACCGTGTGCAGTGACCACTGGGGGCTCACCGAAGCCATGGTGACCTGCCGACAGCTCGGCCTGGGTTTTGCCAGCCATGCTATTAAGGTAGGTCCCTGTCTTGCTCCCAAACTTCCTGTGCTAAAGCTACTAACCATTCATTCATTCATTCATTCAACAATTAATTACTGAGTGAAAGTGGGCCAATGTAGTGCTGGGTGCTGGGGATGCTGTGGTGAAGACAGATCCTTCCTCAGAGAGCAGTCAGCCCAGGGAGGGAGACAGTCATTAATACAACGTTTACACAACAGGCACATGATTGTGTCTGCAGAAAGACAAACAGAAGTTAGGCAGACGAGCTGGAGAGGAATAAACAGCCCATGCAAAGTCCTGTGGCCAGAGGAAGCTCCACTCTGCAGCGGAAATCAGGGACCGGGGTGTGGCTAGTAAGGGCGAATGATGTGAAGTGTGAGGGTGGAGGAGGCAGGGGCAAGACCATTCAAAGCCTGCAGTGCATATTTTTTAAAGATTTCTTCCTTGCTCTTCGGCAGACAGTTGGGGTAGGGACTAATGTGACTGCAGGGAAACATGCTCAGGAAACAGTGTTACCGTAGCCCAGGTGAGAAATGATGCTGGCTGGACCAGGCAAGTGGCAGTCCTGGTAGAAACAAGTGGACAGAGTCAAAAGGTATCCAGGCAACAAAGTCAAGAGGCTTTAACTGCGATAGGCAAACCTCTTCAACTGCACTGTGCTGGCTACCGGGCATGCTGGGCACACCTCACCTGGCAAACCAGGGCCAACCCTGAGCACAGCAGACCATCTGGGGCTGGGAACTGGGACAGGCCGCCTGGGCGGGCAGGAAGGGAACAGGACCCTCCTCTTCAAAGAGCTGAGGGCTGCCAGGTGGGAGAGGGATGGGAGCAGGGCCATGGGATGTGGAAGCTGCAAACAATGTATTTCTGCCTCACTACATGGAAGAAATGGCTATTATCAGAGGGGTCCAAAGTGGCATGGACTGCTCCATCACTAAAGGTTTCCAGGCTGAGGCTGGGCACAGCATGGTGGGGGTGTTCTGACAGGTCCAAGCCATAGATGGGAGTCAGATGACTCCAAAGGTACCTCTCAACCCTGACTGGGTGATGCTGGCTGTTTTCTTAGGACACCTGGTACTGGCAGGGGACAGCGGGGGCCGAAGAAGTGGTGATGAGCGGGGTGCGCTGCTCAGGCACAGAGCTGGCCCTGCAGCAGTGTCAAAGGCACGGACCAGTGCACTGCCCCCACAGCACGGGGCGCGGCTCAGCGGGAGTCTCCTGCACAGACAGTGAGTAACGAGAGGGCCCATGGGGCCGTGGGGCAGGCAGGCCTGGCTCCCCCCAAAGCAAGCCTACACCTCCCTCCCTCAGGGACGGCTCTGAGGCTGGGTGCTATCAAGGTAGGTCCCAGCTCCAGGTCAGCAGGGTGGGAGTGGGAGGAGGGCTGGACTTGGAGTACCAGCTCTGCCAGTTATCAGCTGTGTGTGGCCAACTCAGTTCACACAGGGTGGCCAACTCTGCCCAGCCCATTCCATGGAGTCATTGTGAGAATTAAAACAGAGAATGTGTGAAAATATAAGGATATACAACAGTGTTTTTCCAATGTTCATATCATGACTAACAGTTAAAAAAGAAAAAGAAACAGAATAGAAAACAACAGAATGAGTTACATTTAGTAAGGGCAGTATTTTTTCTTTGAATTATGTATATGTGTACTAATGGCATGAAATATATTTCTTACTGCAGTTTGTAGTAAGGGAAAAGTTTGAAAGCTGTTGTGGAGGGTACATAAGTGTGCGGACATGTGGGCCTCAGACTCCCTGTGTATTCTCCTGAGCTCTGGGATTCATCCAAAAGGCTACAGGCCAAGGCCGTTCTCAGGCATCAGTCTGTCCCACGCACTGATTCCGGGGGCAGCAGCATCTGTATGACATCTGCCGACCAGGTCTGTGCCAAGATAACTACGTATATCTAGTCCAAAGGCTAGAGGCTGGCACCAACCCGAGTGGCCTCTTGACCTTCTTCCCAACCAGGCTTCAATGCCAAGACATCCTTAACCTTGTCAGTGAGCTTTAGGGCTTTCTCTGTCCAGTGAACCTGGAAGAACACTGGGCCTAACAGCACACCCTGCCCTGCAGGGTGATGGGACACCGGGGTGAGCCTACACCAAGGCTCACGGCACATTGGGGGCCTGCTCCCCACTCACTCCCCTTCCTGGGAATGGGAGCTCTGCTCCTGAACACACTTGAAGCTTCACAACAGCTTAGCACAGCCTCCTGCTGCCTCTGTGGCCACCCTATTCGTCCTCTGTGATTTTTCTCATTTCTTTCTTTCCTTTACTCTCTCTTCTCATTCTCTCTGAAAGCTCTCTCTCTCTTTCCTTTGGGACACACCCTGGCTCTCTCCAAAACATACCCCAGGAATTTCCAGTGCATTTTTAGTGCTAGCACAGGCATCATATAGCCACCCAGCCGTTTCCCCACTCCCACCCTCAGGGCGTTTCCATCGCAGGGTAGTCAGCGCACAGGCTCCCCATATGATGCCTCTGCCGAAAATCTGAACTGGAACCCTGTTTTTGCACGACAAGCATTGAGAACAGGCAACTTTTCTCTCTTGATGTTACATGGCAACAGCTGTGGATCTCCACATCTGTGTTGTCACACGCGGGGGACAGCAATGAGAGGAGGCATGTGGCTTCCCAGGAGGGTAAGAGCCGCTGTGGCAGGAAGGGAGCGGGAGAGGCACTGAGCAGTTTATCAAGACACAGGCTCCAGCACGTTGAACTTTTATGCACAGAAAAGCACCAGAAATGGCCATGATGCCTCAGAGGGGAACGCATAGGATGCCCTGGTATGAACACCCATGCGAGTGATCAGGTTAGAACAGAGATTGTGGAGAAGGCACAGGCCTAGGAACTGCAGCAGAATGAACCAGAATGGTAGATCAGGAGCAGGCTTGGAGATTAACCCTCCCAATTGCCCCCCTTCCCCTCTCCCAACCCTTACACTGAAGGAACTGAGTCCCAGAGAGAGTGACTGAGCGGAGGTCACCAAGCAGCGCTTACTGAGAGGTTATCGGAGCTAAGCGACACAAAGGCAGACAGGCTGAGAAGCATTTTACAAAAGAAATGCTAGCTTACATCAATTACATGCCTATCGCAGCCCAATGACCTAAGCACCTTACAGGTATTATTGCATTAATATCACTATTATTATCCTCGTCTTCCAGATGAGGAACATGAGAGACAAAAAGGTTAAGCAATTCACAGAGCTAGTTAATGGTGTAGCCAGAAATTAAGCCAAGACATGAACCTAGGCGGCCTGGTCCCAAAGCCAGCAAGCTTAACCTTGACACTGTAACTGCCTCCAGGGTTAGGGCAATAGATTGTTTCTTTTGACTAGAACTCACATCTCCTGACTCCTAAACCACCCTACCCTCTGGGGTCCCCAAAAGAGCTTAGTCTGGGGGCAAGCCTACCAAGGGAGCCCAAACAGCTGCCTTCCAACCTGTGCATCCCCACATGCCCTCTGCGGTCCAGGTGCTCCAGACCTTGTGATGAACGCCCAGCTAGTGCAGGAGACGGCCTACTTGGAGGACCGCCCACTCAGCCAGCTCTACTGCGCCCACGAAGAGAACTGCCTCTCCAAGTCTGCTGACCACATGGACTGGCCCTACGGACACCGGCGCCTGTTGCGCTTCTCCTCACAGATCTTCAACCTGGGCCGGGCTGACTTCCGTCCCAAGACAGGCCGCCACAGCTGGATTTGGCACCAGTGCCACATGTTAGTGACCGCCCGTGCCATGACTCTACAGGGACAAAGAGCAGGGGCCAGGGGCCAAACCTGCCTGGCCTCAGGCACACTTTCCTGGGAGGGGTGCGCGCTCTGGGTAAGAGCCTCCTTCCTAGAGGCCTTACTGACCTTGCCTTCAGGAGGCGATAGGGAATCCCAGCAACATCAGCTCACCCTCTCCATTGCTCTCGCCGGCCCTGGATGTGCCCATGTTGATGGTGCTCATGGGGTCCATTTCCCACAGTAACATCCAACAGAGCCATTACTGCCACCAAGGCTGGTCTCTGTTAGGATGATATTGGACAATTTTTCTATGTGGGCCCTGAGGCCTTGTCTTTAAAAGCCATGTGAAGTGGGGACTCCTAGAAACCTGCAGACCCAAAATAGACATCCCATTCAGGATGCTGGCTCTGCAGGAAAAGCTTGCTGGTTTCTGCAGCAGCAAAGCAAGGTCCCCAAAGAAGAGCTAAAAGGAGACAATGAGCATTCTTTCCTATCAGGAGTCCCCAGCCCAGACAGGAGGAGAGACAATGCCTGTGACAAAGGAGAATGGAAAAGTGGCTTTTTTCTTCAGGACACGGCCGTGGGTGGGGAACGCTGAGAGGAATGGGCAACCACTCGGACTTGGCCTTGTGAGATAATAAGCTCCCTTCCTTACAGCGTGGAGAGCTGTCATTAGGACTGGATTGGAAACAATGGTAGCAATTTCCCAGGCTGACAGGGAGCACAGTAAGCACCCTCTCAGCAGCTCAGCTCCTAGGCTAGACCCCTAGAAGTGCCCCTTCCTTCCACCTCCCGATCAGGCCTTGAAGCCAGGCCTGGCCTGTGGAGGCTACCAGGGCAGAGCCTTCACTTCTCACCTGGGTAAGACCCTAGGTAATGGGGCAGCTGTGCCTTGCTGCTGGGCAGGGGAGCCAAGAAGGTAGGCCATATGTCACTAATCTCGGGTTTGGGAGAAGGGCACTGCCCTGCTATTATAACATTCTCCTCTGGGTAATGATGGGGCCTAGTCCTCAATCTTCCCTGCCAACTTCTCCCGAGAGGACCCTCTTCTGTTGCTGCTAGACTGACAGCTCTGCCCCTTCCGCAGGCATTACCACAGCATTGAGGTCTTCACCCACTATGACCTACTCACTCTCAATGGCTCCAAGGTGGCTGAGGGGCACAAGGCCAGCTTCTGTCTGGAGGACACAAATTGCCCTGCAGGTATGTGGCTTCCTGTCAGCATATCCGCTTCCTGTTATAGTCATCACCCTTCCTGGGGTCAGGTTCCCCTCTGCCCTGCTCAATAGCCCCTGGCACCTGGGGACTCTGGCTTGGCAACTGTCAGCACGCAAGGCATTTCAAAATGATCGATTCCCTACCTTCTGAAATCTTAGGTGGAAGGTCTCTACTTCCTCTGCATTCCCACCCCACACTTTGTACCAGCTTTAAAATACTTAACACTGCCGAAACCGGTTTGGCTCAGTGGATAGAGCGTCGGCCTGCGGACTGAAGGGTCCCAGGTTCGATTCCGGTCAAGGGCATGTACCTGGGTTGCGGGCACATCCCCAGTGGGAGATGTGCAGGAGGCAGCTGGTCGATGTTTCTCTCTCATCGATGTTTCTAACTCTCTATCTCTCTCCCTTCCTCTCTGTAAAAAATCAATAAAATATATTTAAAAAAAAATACTTAACACTTTCCTATTTCAGATAATAGTTGCAGGCCTGTCTCATCTCTGCTAAATTCTTTGAGGGCATGGATTATCTGATTCCTATTTGCATACCCACAATTCCTAGCCCTTAGGAAAAGGCATGGTAAACACTGGCTCCTGAGGGCTGGATGGACGGAGGGACAAATGTAGCTCAGTAGAGCTGGAATCTTCCAACCACATTTCCTAGGCCAACAAGGCTTTCCATTAGAGCAGCGGTTCTCAACCTGTGGGTCGAGACCGGTCGAACGACCCTTTCACAGGGGTCGCCTAAGGCCATCCTGCATATCAGATATTTACATTACGATTCATAACAGTAGCAACATTACAGTTATGAAGTAGCAACGAAAATAATTTTATGGTTGGGTCACAACACGAGGAACTGTATTTAAAGGGCCAGAAGGTTGAGAACCACTGGACTAGAGCATCCAAAGGAAGAACCTCTGTCACAGATGAGGTTTGTTGCAGTGCTGGATCTCTGGCTGATACTGAGGCAGGTTAATCTGACTGCATGTATGACCTGCTTGGTAAGGCTGGTGTGAGACTATGTAATAAAGTATGTGAAAGACCTAGCAGAGTGCGTAGTCCCAAATGCCTAAACCAGTTCCTCAATGACGCAGTACCCTTCCTTACAGGACTGCAGCGGCGCTACGCATGTGCCAACTTTGGAGAACAGGGAGTGACCGTCGGCTGCTGGGACACCTACCGGCATGACATTGACTGCCAGTGGGTGGATATCACAGACGTGGGGCCCGGGGACTACATTTTTCAGGTAAGGGGGCTCATGGGACTCCCCACAGGAAGTCAGTTCCTCCAGATGTTCCAAAAGCTTCCCTGAGGTAAAAAAGAGTATCATAAGGTCAAGGTCTCCCACAGGTCTGGCCCTCGAAGGGGCTGTGTGTGCTACAGGGGAAAGAACACTGACTTAGGATCCGGAGCGTCTGGGTTTGAGTCCTGATTCAACAGGCAGTCACAGCTTCTCAGTCGTGACTTTTCATTCCCCATCTGTAAAATAGGGACATTCATGTCTACCTCCTGGGGTGGCTGTGAGGATTAATTAAAGAACATAAACATGCTTTGTAGAACTACACAAAATGTAAAGGATTATTCCAGTCACTAGCAGCTCAGGAGTCAAATCACCAGTTTTCAGCTGTCCCCTCCTCTCGCTCCAGGTGGTTGTGAACCCCAAATACGAGGTGGCAGAGTCTGATTTCTCCAACAACATGATGCAATGCCGCTGCAAATATAATGGGCACCAGGTCTGGCTGCACAACTGCCACACAGGTAACTGCGAGCCACTAGGGGACCAGCCCTCTATGGGCTTGGGGAGCTGGAAGACTCCAAATGTACTGTGTGACTTGAAGGTGTGTGTAAAAGGCTAGATGTGGAACAGAGCTGAATTTGACGTCCTCACAGGAAGATTTGCAGAACAAACTAATCAGACTATCAAGCCTCACCCAATAGCTACTTCTTTCTATATCCCTTTGTCCTAAGGCTGTTTGGATTGTAAACGGGTTTCCATCTGTCCTAGAGTCTTTCCTGTTACTCAAGCCATGTCAGGATTTCCCTATTCCAGTTCATTATTTTTCCCTCCCTTTCATATGGTCTTTATTAGTTGCCTCCATCGTAAGCTATCTCACAGGCAAAAGTAGAAGTCCCTCAGATCTGCCTCCAGCTGTGATCACTGCTTGCCAAAAAGGGACCATGCACAACAGGGCGCAGGGCAGTTGTGGGATTGGCAGTATCAGACAAAAGAGGAAGCAATGATCCAGTGGGGGCAGAGTAAGGAGGTGGTTGCTCTACTTGTCTATGAAGAAAGGGAGCAATTCCATCTTAAAGTTTTAAAAAGGTTGTATTTGCTATGGGCTGTGTGTGTTCACATCCACACTTGTAGTATGTGGGGTGGGACAGACTTGTCCATTCAGTTAACAAACATTTACTAAGACCTCTGTCTATGTTGAACACTCAGGCAGGCACTAGAAACATATATAGGAGATGCACAGTTGTCAAATAGGGCAAGCAGACATGCAAATGGATAACCCCAATACTACTGAGTACCCCAAACTGGTATGAACTAAATGTTGAACAAGCAGAGACAGAAAGCAACAACCCAAAGGAAGTGATGTTTGAGCTGGGTTTCAAAGGAGGGACAGAAGTCAAGGAAGGGAGGAGTAGGAGGAAGAGCATAGGATTTGGCTTATAAAAGGCTTCTCTGAGTCCAAATTCAACTCCAACCACTTTTTATCTGTAAGACAGTGAGGATATCACCACCTCAGAATCTTTCTCTATTGTACTTCAAACCCACTAAGGTTGACTGCAGAGGTTTGTGATGGTTCCTGCTAATACAATAGACTTTATCCAGTGGACTTCTGGGAACCATTAATAAATTATAGTCAAGGGGGCAAAAACATCAGACTTACGTTTCAAAAGATAACTCTGATAACAGATGGAAGACAATGAGAAGAGGAAGACGAACTAGCTAAGGTTTGCATATGTGTGACTGAGTCAACTTCGCAGCCATTCAATGAGACAGGAGTGTGAGAGGAATCAGGAATTGCAATCTGACGCTGTGCATATGGAGATCCTCCATAATGCTGGCAGCAGGCTGCAAGGCACAGGACAGTGAGGAAGGAAAGAAAAACAATGCCGTTCTGATCAGTGTCCCTGCAGAAGAGACAGCATGCTTGAATGAGAGTTGAAGTTATTTAATAAACAGACTATTTATAGAGGTTCGAGTAAGACTAAGGAAACAAGGGGCATTGAGACATCCAGGGATAAGCAAGAGTGGAAAACTATCCACCTTTAGGCTTGAAGGGGAGAGGGTATCCTGGAGCCAGATGAAAGCTAGAGCTGTGGATGAGGGAGAACCTGGCCGGGAGTTACAGTAGACCATCGCTGCCAGAACAAGGGAAGAAATACCCCCCTTCTCTCCTTCCACCCCCTCAATCCCTGGCTGTTGCTTTCCACTGACCTAAATCAACCAGAAACCAGAGGATGAGATCCAGGGTGAGGCAATGTAGGGGTCAGTTCTCTAGGGCACAGAGAGGACAAATCAGGGTAGAGACTGAATCTGGAGGGGGCAAAGGAGAGTAACCAGCACAACTGTTTCCATCTAATAGCCTATTTATCCCAATGTCCCTGAAACCACACACCTGTCAGGGTCTGTTTCTATAGAATGAATTGGGGTCTGTGCCCAGGACCAACCTGATGTAAAGCATGAGGTCAGCAGAATGTCTGTGTGTTTGTGAAGCTGTCAGGGGAAGGATGAGACTGTGGTGGGTTGGTCACTTACCTATTTTCCTTTGGCCCACAGGGGATTCATACCGAGCCAATGCAGAGCTCTCCCTGGAGCAGGAGCAGCGTCTGAGGAACAACCTCATCTGAAGCCATCACTGCACATTGCCAGCTGCTGCCCACACACCAGATACCTCAGCTTATTGGAGCCGTGCCCTTCACAGAACCCTGACTCAGAGGGAAATGGGCCAGTGCCAAGGGGCGCCAAGAATTGCTCAGGAAGCCTTTTGATGGCAAGATCACCAAACCAGGATGGTACTGCTCCCTTGGGATGGCTCTAGGCTGTCCCCTAAGGGCCTTCGGTCTATGGACGATGACTCTCCAGGCTTTGTGCAGCTAAGCTCTTCTTGCATAAGGAGACCCAATCTTTCTTGGATTTTGGCCCCGAGTTCCTGGGTCAGGAGCAATCAGTTCCTTGGGGATGGACTATGGTCCAGTCCCCCACCTTAAATAGTGCTTTGCACATGTCTTGGAGGAGTAGAAGACAGGGGCAATACACAGGAGGTGGGGTTAGCTCTCTGCAAGCAGATCAAAGCAACACAATTTGTGTCAATGTCACAACTGGCAGAGAAGTTTGTGAATTCATTGCCTTGCTTGATCTGTCCTCATTTAGAACTCACCTGCCCACTCTGTCTGTTCCTTAGGGCCCTTACCTTTATCCTACTGTACATATGGGTGTTTCTAATATCCCTGGAAGCGTGGGCCTCAGGCATCCCCTTATCTCCTGATGGGCCAAGACTACCAGTTGCTGAGTGCTTGAGAAGGGGCAAGATTTGCAGAAGTGACCAGACAAGGCCTTCCTGCAGAGCGATAAAAGAAAAAAAGCAGAAAGTCTGCCAAGGAAAAACTATGTGCCATAAATCTGGGCAGGCAACAAAATGTCCCCCTCAAGATCACTGTGCATCTCAGGACTGGCCTAAATTTCAGGTCTCAACCAAGTTTCTGAAGTGAACTTTGCATTGAATACGTTTTTGCAATGGAAAGAGCATCAGTCAAATAAGCCACTCATCTCTGTAGGAATAAGAAGACAGGTCTTGTAGAGTGGGGGAGAGGAGACTATGAGGGAACATTTAATTTAGTTAAAGACTAAATCTAGGAAAGGCCACCATCCCTTCTTGATGTAGCTACAATATGCTTTTGCTCAGGTAGTATAAAATCCCAGGGTATTCTTGGACATGATTCTTAATCTTTTCTCCACTTAGACACACTTAAAAGATGATCCTTACAGGTCTGACAGCCCAGTGCCAATAAAGGTTTTTCACTATTGACTGTTACAAAGACAAGGCTGACTGTGATTCTTTGCAGTTCCCAGTGCACCAATTTCACTCCTTTCACTCCCACTGAGCTGATGACCAGGCTGCACCGGGCACACAACAGCCCCACTACATTTCTCTGATCAGATATCAGCCTACTGTCTGCTTCCCAATTCCCTCCCCAGGCTCAGTGCTGAAACATGGGTTAGAAAGGTTAAGGGATGAAGGGTAGGCGGCAAGAAGGTCAAGTCCAGGGACTGTAAACTTTTATAACTGAGGCTGCAAAGTCTAAATAAATGGATGCAGATTTACAATAGTGTGTCCCACTCTTGCTCCCCCCTCCCCATATCATGAGTGCCACCCCCTCCTTAGAGAGTAAAAAGCGACATGCTCTGGGGTACACTCTATGAATACAAAGACATGCTTTCTTCCTTCTCCTCTACCTTCTCTCTTTTCAACTCCCTCATCTCCTTCATTAGGCAGAGGGAGCATTATATTTTGGCACAGCAGTTTAGGTAAACAAGGGAAGGACTGATTTCCTGTTGGAGCCAGCAAACATCTCCCAAACAGTAACAACATTATACTCGCACATGCAGCTAATGGTCTGTGAAAGAATGTGCAGCTAGTGGGGGAGCATGTGGTGACTGATGGCTAGATTCAGGCAGGGAGGTTACCCACAGGTTCTGGCTGGATCCAGTTTCCAAGAGAGCCAGAAAAGTAGGCCAGGCAGTCAGCCACCAGCTCTGGTCTCAGTCTTGCTGCCCACATCACATGTTTGATAGGTGCAGCCAGTTTTAATTCTTGGAAAAAGCTATACAAGGGTTGTCCTGTTACACCTGAGTTGAAAGGGAAGGGCATGGGAAGACTGGTGGCTGGCATGACTTATAACTTGATGAGGAATGTTAACAGAATACCAACCACCAAATTCCAGACAAAACCAAAAATGTCAGAAGACTTTCATCTCAGCATACTTTAGTCTCTGAGAAACTAAAGTGCTAGGAACTTCAGAAGCCTACATTATTTCTATTCTACAAAGACTTTTGCTCTATGCAGAGCATATCCAAACTCAAGGGGAAGGTACCTTTTTATTATAAATTCCAAGTAATCCTGGATGCAGACATTCAACATACATGAAGCAACATATATGCATAGCAGAGTGCATTGTGTCTTCTCAAACATCTAACAAGGAGCCAGTGGCAGCTACAGGGTGCTCGCCAGTTAGCTCAGCTTGTGAAGGCAGGGTTTAGATATAGCCAAAGACTTTATTCCCATCTGGACAAGCTCAATGTAGTCCATGCTGGGCCATGGCAGGACCTCTTACCTCTAGCCAGTATACATCAATCCCAACTACTAGAAAAAGATAATGAAAAACACACTCTCTACTAAGGGTAGAAGCAGCAGCACTCTATAGTTTTCAATATTGGCTAAAAAAAAAGTCCTTTCTCTGGGTCTGGTTATAAGGATAAATCTGAAAGTTAGAGGTAGATGGTTGTTAGCTGGGGGAAAGAAAGAAAAAAAAAAGTACAAGCTACTAGCCACCTAGTATAAAGCACTAGAGAGAAAACAAAAGTAACTTCTAGCAATTATGAGGACTACAAGAAAACTGGGCAATAAACATGGGGCAGTGTTACTTTTAATATTGCCATTTAAAACTAAAATACTTTAAGAAAGTGGAGGTCCCCTCAAAGACAAGTGACAGTGGCAATCATCTTTTTACTGCTCAAGGTCACTCTCTGCCCTAAAGAATCAACACAGAGCAAAACTATACCTCAGAGGTATACCATTCAGTAGGAAGCCTGGCTATAATTCCTTGCATTTCCTTTCAAATGCAGCCACATTTTCCCATTACACATGCCTACCTTAGAGAAGTCCGTTCTGTGATGACAAAGCACAAGCTGTGCAGCTGTAAGCCAGAGAGAGGGGCACTGGTCTAAGCACTGGGTCAGAGGGTCAAGAAAAAGATTTAATCCTCCAAACTTGAACTGGAGGCATTACACACAAACCAGGGACACTTTCAGAATGGACCGAGATTGAAAAAAACAATGCTGAGAAATTGCGACAGGGCTCCCAAGACCAGAATAGAAGCAGGGATAGTGTGTCAGGACTAAGACCCAAGGCCAGTGTCATTTGAGGAACGTTTGAAAAAAGCCCGACTCCACCATGTTCTAGGCAATGCTAATAATCCATCATTGTCACAAGCACCAAATCATATAAAAATGAGGCTAATGCCTTAGTTAAAAGCACAACGAAACACTACTTCTTGCTACTCAGCATCTTAAGGTCTAGCACTATCATTTCTTCAGTGCAGTACTTTCCAAAAACACTGGGAATGCAGATATAAAATGGATAAAGCCTGAGGCGACAGCTCTGACCTGTCCATGTCCTTTAGGAGGAAATCTCTCACTGCCCAGAGGTGTTTGTTTTATTCTGGCTGTTTTTCATTGTAATGGGCAGTCTGGTACTGCCTGCCAAGTGCCTCTGGCACAGGCTGAGAAGATCATACCAAGAACATGCTGCATGCCAGGTATTTTCTGCAGGATGTTAAGATTTGACAGAAATGGGGGAAAAGCAAGAGGCTGGAGTCTGGGTGCACAAAGAGGGCAAGAAGGGAAAAGGAACTGCCACATACCAATCCCAGGAGAGGCACGTTTATAGTCTACTCTGGGGCAGAGAGATGATCATCTCTGCTCATGGGTACAATAAAACCAAGAGATCCACTGAACCCACACACAGCGTTATAAGGGATAAAGAGGAGGAGAGCGGCTTACCAATTTCTTTATGGGAATGACAAAATTGACAAATACCAGAGTGATCTAGGTCATAAAATGGACTTTAATGTCTCCCTCTTACAACATGATAGACTTCTCAAGCTGGAACTAGCATATAGCTCCCAAGACTGGCTTCCTATGGGGAATGAAGCTGGCATGTCCCTGGCTGCTGTGTAGCTGGAGAAGCCCCAGGCACTCAGCTTCTCAGTACAAACTCTGGAGTCCAAATACTCTCATCTGCTGCAGTTCACCAATTTGGGAGTTCTGGAACTGGAAGTGTAGATTCTGTGAATCCCAAGTATACCAGACACTGCTCCCTCCCTTCCCCTTCAACATTGCTGTTCTCAGCTCTGTGAGGTACTAAAGAACACCCTGGTTTTGCAGGGCCTAAATCTCCCATCATCACAGGTTTAAATCCTCTGCTTCATATTTGCTTAAAACATCCTGGAAGTGTGACCCATGCTAACATGACTTTCCCTGTCCAGAGGACTCCTGGGAGTCATATTTTCCAAGTTTCTTACTAGCTGATTGCTCCCTTCTTTGCCCAACACAATAAGGTGATTCCAAAGAACTGCATTCAGGAATGAAGAGAGACAGGAGTCTATCTTCTTTCTACACCAGTCAGTCTTTGTCTTGATCACTTTATCCCTTTCTTTCATTAACATGCACATTTGCATGTACACAGAGCTCTGGAAGGATCTTCTTATCTGAAGAGTATGGAATTATTTTCTGAATTCATGGAATTATCCTTTCCATTGAGTGATGTTCAAACTGCAGATTGGTCTCTGCCTTCCCAGATGTCTTCTCGTTGCTTGGCTTCCAACCGTTTTCTTTCTGTAAATTAGGGCAGTATTAAAAGTGGCAGTGTACATCATATAGCCAGTGACTTTCCCTTAATCCCAATTACAAAGCAAACTAATCAAGAGAGAGCTGGATTTCCTGGTCTTCTCTAACTGGATAGTTAATATCTTTAACTTTCCAAGTACTTGGTTAAATGGAAATGTTACTATTACTATTTAATAGAAAGAGAAAGATCTGGAGCTAATAGAAATAAAAAGTATATGGAATAAGTCAGAAATCTAGTAGGACCCAGATTCTAGTCTTGCTGATAATATATTTTAATTTTATTTCTCAACTGTGTTAGTGCTTCCATATAATTGCCCATCAGTCCCAGTTTACTGATCTTTCCATATATTTCAATATTCTTCTTCCAACTTCTTGCTCAAATGGAGGTGGTAGCCCCTGGGCGTTAGTTACATCTTATTACAATCTTACAGAAAAAATATTTCAGAGGTAAACTGAATTTCAGTATTTTCAGAGCACTTTCAGGAACCAGAAATCTTCTGGAATACACAATTCCAAAATGGAAAAATGGCCACACATAATGGAGGAAAACTAAGGACTATTTCTAAAAACAAAAAATGCACATATCTGGGCAATCCATCTTTAATTTTTAACATAAAACCCTAGTTTTATTTAACAATTTCACCAAAATGGGTAAAATACAGACCACACATGAATGAAGTGGCCCAAGCACTTCATTAGGTGACATAATACCAGTTCTAATTTCATGGCTTGCCATTTATCTTGACACCATAAAATGTAGATGACAAGTCTAAATTCTTCTTCCCAAGGGCTATTATTTCAGATGTCTGTAAAGATTTCTCAAGTCATAAACCAGGGGGATTATGGAAAACAAGGTGAGTTTAGAGTTAACATTTGCTATTCATATCTTTTCCAAATCAGCCAAACCTCTTATAAAATTCCTGTACTAAAATACTTTAAGTGTCAGGAAGTTGACTGGCACTTGTACATGTGAGAAAGAGAAATTCGCTGCTATTTGGGCACCATCTTGTGGCATGACCAGATATAGCAGCAAAGTTACAAGCGGCAAAAATTATGGGGGTCAGCAAATTCCAAATGGAAGGCTAGTTAATTCAGTGCCCTGTGACTTGGCTTTATGAATTGGGTTGGGATTCTCTAGGAAACAGCACATTTCTTAGGAAGGCACTGTTCTGATTCTCACAAACAGGAAAGTTAGGAGGGTATCTAAAGGCAAAGGCAACCTTATATGAAAACAATCAAACACTGGTTCTGGATTCTAAGAAAAAGAACCCAGAAAAGTGAATTACTAGAACTCAAAGTTTTCAATAAGCTCAGGAACTTAAATCAGAAAGGCAATATGGGAAGAGTGGCTCAGAATCCACAATTCTAAAATCAAAGCAGTTCTGAAAACAAAGTTTTGTTTTTAAAGTCTGGGTCAAAACTCATTTGCTGATAAATCTAACCTGAAGGATATATGACTGTTTATAGCCTTCACAGATGCCATTTAGGGTGACTAGTCATGCACTCTGCAGCAGAAATATCAGTGTTAATGTGTCTGATTTTGGTGTTATGAAACAAGTATTAAGATAACCATAATATCTTTCTAAAATTAGAATATTACAAAATTCTGAAACATTTCCTGCCCTAATGCTTTCTGATAAAAGACTATAGATCTCAATTAACAAATGTAAATATAAGAAGAAAGTCTAGTTGTAAACCATATGAAATAACCAGTAAGATTAGGGAGACAAATTGAGAAGCACAAAGAAATAATAAAAATGTGAGACATACATTTAGAAGTATAGAACAGGATTAGAATAGAGAAATATGTTAGAATGAGACAAAAATATTTTCTTCATTTTAAAAAGTAAATGAAAGGTTGGAGGGGGGTTTAAGTGATTTGCCTATGGCTGCATAATCAGTGAAAAACTGACGCTGGAACCCAGGTCCATACATAATTCTCAAACCAGCATATTTTCCACTATTCTGATATCTGAAAATATCTACAAAGAAAATAAAAAAAAGTGAAAATATATTGACAGAAAGATAAAGAAACATGCTGTCCCTGTATTAAATGGAAAGGAAAGCAGCTAATAGGTGATAGACTGCATGAGAAAAGCTTAGTAACTTTACCTCCAACCTTTAAAGAAAGTAAACTAAGTAGAGAGAAAGAGCAACAGCAGCCTTAAGAGCAAGGAATTAAGCAAGAATGGAAGAATTAGTATGAAATGATTAACCTAAAGCACTCACATAACTGGCCCAGAAAACTTTCATTTCCCAGCAAAATAAATAGGCAGAAATCTATATACACCGAGTGGCCAGATTATTATGACCACCTGATGTTTGTAGGCAAATTAGCTATAATTTCGCGCTAAAGTTGCTAGAGGGCCAGACCATTATAAATAGGGAAGCAGGTTGTTTACCCCGACGGTAGAAGTGATTTTTTTCTGAAGATATGGGTAAACAACGCGATTTAACAGCCTTTGAACACGGGATATATGTATGTATGTGTGTGTGTATGTATGTACACACACACACACACACACACACACACACGAGTGGCCAGATTATTATGACTACCTGACGTTTGTAGGCAAATTAGCTGTACACTGCATCTTATGGGATATGGAAGCCGAAGGCCTGTTCGAACACCTTTGCTGTCTGCAGTTACCAAGATAAAATGTCTCCAATTCGCACAGGAACACAAGGATTGGACAGTCGAGCATTGGAAAAAAGTCATGTGGTCCGATGAATCACGTTTCCAGTTGCATCATGCAGATGGCAGAGTGAGAATTTGGCGGAAACAGCATGAAAGCATGCACCCCACATGCATGAGTACAACCCTTCAAGCAGGTGGGGGCAGTGTTATGGTTTGAGGCATGTTTTCCTGGCATGATTTGGGCCCTTTAATTTGTGTGGAACAACATCTGAATAGCACAACATACCTAAGTATCGTTGCTGATCAAATTCATCCTATCATGTTGATGGCGTATCCCAATGGAGATGGCTTCTTCCAACAAGACAATTCGCCATGCCACGGTGCTTGTATTGTGCAGGAGTGGTTTCAAGAACATGAGGGAGCCTTTACCTTGCTTAGGTGGCCCCCACAATCACCAGATCTCAATCCAATTGAGCATTTGTGGGACGAAGTTAAAAGAGCCATCAGGCAGCTGGTTCCACAACCATCAAATCTCACAGAACTGGACAGTGCTATTCATCAGGCATGGTGTCAGATTCCTCGCATCACCTTTCAACATCTCGTGGAGTCAACGCCAAGAAGAATCGCTGCAGTATTGAAGGCAAAATGTGGCCCAACGAAGTACTGATGGGGTGGTCATAATAATCTGGCCACTCACGTTCAAATATATCCCACGTTCAAAGGCTGTTAAATCGCGTTGTTTACCCATATCTTCAGAAAAAAAATCACTTCTACTGTTGTGGTAAACAACCTGCTTCCCTATTTATAATGGTCTGGCCCTCTAGCAATTTCAGCACGAAATTATAGCTAACTTGCCTACAAACGTCAGGTGGTCATAATAATCTGGCTACTCAGTATATACAAAAGCCTACGCGACTGTTATGACCGAACAACTGGAACGACTGGTCGACCAGTTGCTATGACACACACTGACCACCAGGGGGCGCAATGCTCAACACAGGAGCTGCCCCCTGGTGGTCAGTGCGCTCCCACAGCCAAACTCCTGTGGCCCCTCCCCTCGGCTAGCAGACCCCCATTGGCCCCTGGTTCTAAAAACCATTCGTAGAGACCTGCTTCTGGGTTGGGGTTTCATATATAGCAGAGCAGCTTCCTCACTGTGATCTATTGAAAGTCAGCCTTTGACACAAGGGTTTGTTTTGCTCCCATCCTCTCCCGCCGCCACTGCAGCAGAGAGGGAAGGAGGAGGAGGGGAGGCGGGAAACTGCGTGGTGGCGGGGCGCCAATGGCGGCCAGTGTCCATTTCTTCCACACCAAGCCCGGTGACCATTGCCTCCTCTCCTGAGCCCACTGGGGCCCTTGGGCCCCGGGCTGGGGCAGGGAATTGAGGGTGGGTGGTGGCGGATGCGGCCCTTTTCCCAGGGGTGCCAAGGGCCAGCTCTCTCCTTGGGGCCAGCAGCTAAGCTCCCACGATCCTTCCCCTGGCTGGCCAACCTCCCACAGTCCTTTCCCACCGGCCAGCCAACGGGAACCCTCCCCACCCCCCGCACGAATTTGTGCACCAGGCCTCTAGTCCTATATAATAAAAGCGTAGTATGCAAATTGCCCCCTCGACCAGGAGGTCATCTGGGAGTTTGACCAGGGGGAGGGGCTAGCCGGGGGAAGGGAAGGAGTTCCCGGCCAGCAGCCTCTAGGGACCCTACCAGTGCACAAATTTCGTGCACTAGGCCTCTAGTATTATTATAATGAATAATTTTCCAGGAATCACATAAATAATAGTATCCTGAATTTGTAAAGCACTTTCTGAACATTTTTACACATGTTAACTTATGTTGTACTCAAAAAATTCTTCATGGTTAGGTAAGTCGCTTTGTTAGAAACTGGGGTACACAGATATGCCCACGACCACACAATTAGTTAATGGCAAAAACTCTATTAAACCACATTCCTAAATGATCTGCCCTTAATCATTCTAGTAGTTAAAGGTTGTTAGAATAGAATGGTATCCACACATTCTCTATTTCTACTAAGGAAGAAAGAAGAGGAATCTGGATTAAACTATCATACAGATTTAAGTTAGACCGAAGGAAAAATTTTCTGACAGTGAAAACTGCTAACCACTGCAACAGATAACTAAAAAGAAGCCTGTCATATTTTATTTTCTGAAGACCTTAAAATTTTCTAAGTACTTTTTTTTCTGGTAAAAATTTTTTTAATTGCCCCAAAATCCTTTAAGAGGGATTACAAGTATTACAGAAGTAGCATATATTTTAATTAGAGAGGGCTAGGTTAAAATGTCTCCTCTCAATTTACCAGCTGGGTGATCTTAGGCCAGTTTCTTCTCTGGGCCATCTCTAAACTGGAAATAAAGCCATCCATCACAGAGTTATTTTAATGTTACATTACCTGAAGTTTCCTTCCAATCCTTTTAATCAACTAAAACCTTGCCTTGGCTTTTCATTTTAAAATCTTCAAAACTAAAGTGAGAGAAGAAACAACTGCTTAGAATACCAGGCTCATATTTTCTTCCTTACTCAAAGCAGGTATCTTCACTAGATTGTCAGTCTTAAGGAGAGAAACAAAATCTTATCAACTCTCTAATTCTCCTAAATATGGATCATAATGCTCTGCAGGTGTTCAGTAAGTGTCAAAGGTAATTGGTAGAGTATTATATAAAATTTAAAATAAAAAGAATAATGACAAAAAATATGCCCTGGAATCTGCCCTGGACTCACCATATAATATTTACTAGTATTAATAAAAACAGGAGCAGCTAACATTTGTCACATAATAGTTACAGGCCTACAGAAACAGAAAGGAGAGTATTCCTATGGTTTTTGAAGATGACTAAGTATCTTTCATGTTTTTCTCACTTGATTTCCATTTTATGGATGAGGAAACAGAGAGTAACTAATTTGCCCAAGATCACACAGCCAATAAATAGAGAGCTAAGATGTAGACCCAGGTCATCTGATGCCAGAGTCTATATTATCCACTATGCTATACTGATTCCTCCTCCCCCGGTAGAAATAAGTCTGGAACAAAAATATCTGTTCTTAACACCTAAACAGTACTTTTAATTTCCACAGAGAATAATTTGCTAAGTGAGAAGCCTTGGGGTACATGTAGATAGGTAACAGAGAATCTGCTCAATACCAGGTATATAAAGAAGCCAGAAAGAGATAAATCAGGAATTTTCCATATGTATTTTCTCAGATATGAAGAATGGGAAAACTCTGAAGCATAATAAAGGAAGAGTCCTCTATAATTTGTACAGCCTCAGCACCAACAGATAATAGGAACTTATCACAGTGGGTCTCTATTCACACCTAAAGGTCTTCATTTAAAAAGTAACAGGGTACCCACTTAACCAACAGTCTCATTTTTAATTACATCACTGAAATGTCCTTTGTATAGCTGGGTACTTAAAACAAATACTTCAAGTGGAGCTGCATGCTGATGTGCCTAGAGAGTAGAGGGAATACTCAGATGACATCCATGGATAACTGCTGCTGCAGTATCGGTACAGATACACAGAAAAGCATGATATACTGAAAAAAAATAAGTCATATCTCTTTCTATAGATATTACTGTTATTACCCTCTATTGATCTTCTGATAATTGTGGTTATCATAGAGAAATCACTTTCTTCAAAGATAACCAATTAATAAAGGATTAAGGACATGGCACATTCTCCTTTAACCTAATTATGTTATTGCCATCTATAAAAAGCAGATGAATCCTACCCTATTTCTATTTTCTATGAGGCCTTTGAGTAAACCATGCATTGGGAAAATCAAAACTGCCGCATTATAATCATTACAAAGTTTCAAAAATTAGTTGGGTTCTACTCTGAAACTCTAGCACCTGCCATGACACACTCTGTCACTGGTTATCTGGCCAGTGCAGCCGAGAGTCTGTAAGCTCCCTGCTATCACCAAAGCAGAGTGGACAGGAAGTATTAATGGCCTTGTTAGACTGGCAATAAACAAAGAGTTTGAAACTTCAATTCGTTTAATGAAAAAATGAAGTTACTTTCAGTAAGTGGTATTTTCAGAATAAATTGCCTTCACAGATTCCACAGATCATGGGCTAAGGCAATAAGAATGTCTCAAGCCTGAAGGTTGATAAAAAGTACTTAAGTACAAAGCCAGAATCCCAAACCTTTACAGACAAGTCAATAGCCTACAATGGGAAGAGAGATTTTAACCTCAACTTAAAACTTATAGGTAAAGAAAAATACTGCTTGTGAATCAGTTGAAATATTTTCTGAGAACTCTTGTACTGAAAAATAATCAGAAGCTAGGTTAATCTAGATGTACTCTAATGGAGCCACTCAGGACTGTCTTTACAAAAAAAATAACTCCTACAGTTATCATCATCAATGCCAGTGGCTGGCTTTTTCTTAATTTGTCTTCTACGTAAGATCTCAACCATTTGATAATAGCATGACAATCATGGCCCAGTAAAACCACAGCAAATAATGTTTTCTACCTAGAAGACCATATGTTTTCACACACAAAATTTTTCTCAGCCTTTAGAGCAAGAACTATAGAAAAAGCCATGGATGAGCTGAGAAGACCGAACCTATCTTGGAAAACAATAGTAAGTAAATGGATTACGATGCCTTGGTGTGTGGAATGGTAGACAATTTCAATATACTTGGGAGGCTTCTAGGAAAAGAAAATGACCAAAAAAATGAGCTTCATTTTTTTTTTTTTTTAACGCATGCAATATAGTTAGCTCTAAAGCAGCGGTTCTCAACCTGTGGGTCGAGACCCCTTTGGGGGTCGAACGACCCTTTCACAGGGGTCGCCTAAAACCATCGGAAAACACCTATATAATTACATATTGTTTTGTGATTAATCACTATGCTTTAATTATGTTCAATTTGTAACAATGAAAATACATCCTGCATATCAGATATTTAATTACGATTCATAACAGTAGCAAAATTACAGTTATGAAGTAGCAACGAAAATAATTTTATGGTTAGGGGTCACCACAACATGAGGAACTGTATTAAAGGGTCGCGGCATTAGGAAGATTGAGAACCACTGCTCTAAAGGGACTAGAGAAGAACACCATCCCTTCAACTCACCTCGGGCTTCTTGCAGTTTCTTGAGCTCTGCTTCCCGTTCAGTTTTGCTCTGCTTACTTCGAACCCCAAGGGCATTGATGACTAGCCTTCTAGCTAGGGCTGCAGAAGTCTCAGGACGCTCCTTTGCTGGCTGGAGGAATTCTGAATGAGAGAAAGAGAGTAAGGAAGAGAAAGCACTCTAGCTCCAAGTGATTTAACTCAGTAATTAACATACAAAATAGACTAACAAGGGCTGCATCAGCAGTAATTAATACGAGCCTGATATATGATCAGAGGAAATTAACATGGCAAAGCACAAACAACCCTGGCTTCTTTATCTGTATTAACACAATTTCTTACAGTGACTCATCAAACAACTAAACACAGAGGTAAACTATATAAGGATGTCATCAGAAAATGACTGCTGCATAGCTTACAGTTAGCATCACCCATTCTCTTCAAGTGGCTGCTCAGATGCCACATTTACTACACAGCCTTTTCTATATTATTCTTTCTTTAAAAACATACGTCTTTTAACATTAAAAATAAAAGTCATATGTCTTTACTACTCTGGATGCTGTTCAAGTGCTGAAAAAACAGTAAACTACTATTAACAAGAAAAAAAAAAAACACCTGACATTAGGCTCACCAGCATAAGCTCTAGCTTTGGCCTTGGCTGCTCTTGTGGCCTGTGACAAGGGCCGGATCTTCACCATGGTGTGTTTACTACCCAGAGCATCACGAGCTGCAAAGAGAAAGAAATACAAGGAGGCAGAGGACATGAAAAAGAGTGATGCAAATGAAAATTTAAGACTAGTTCTTAAAAAGTATTCCCTAGATGTTATGTGGTTTTTATTTTTTCTTTCATGGCAAGCAAAGGAGATGGTAAGCTCTAGAAAGTCTGTAAGGAACAACCTGGCGGTGGTTATTTTAGACCAGAGATCAACAAACTTTGGCTCTATAATAAAGTTCAGCCAACCACCTGACTTTTGTAAATAAAGTTTTACTGAAATAGAGCCATGCCCATTGGTTTGCATATTGTCTATATAGCTGGTTAAAGGGCTACTGCAAATTCATTTGTCTGGGGGAAAAATCTTAAATATTATAAGATTTAGTCACACAGGCTTCTTAAATATCTACCTATAATCTGTTTATGTACTATTGAAACAAACAATTATGCAGCAAATAACCTTGAAAGAAGCTGCCTATTTCTCTAAACCATTGGATTAAGGTGAAAAGGGAGAAGAGAAGCACATGAGTACCAAAATACCATGCCTCAAAAACCTGTATCTGCCAAATAACCTATACTGGCTGAATAAAATGCCGGTTGGCTGAAATAAAAGGGAACTAAGGACATGTAGACAATAGACAATAAAAAACAGACAATAAAAAAATAATACTGAAATCCATTGAGTAAATACCTGTAATTGGACTGGAGAATATTCCTAGGGCATGTGTGTCATCCACCCATTTAATATCAAATCCTTTCTTCCTGCAACAAAAAACCCACAATTTTTATTTCATAAAATTTACTTTATGAAACATCTTTCAAATAGAGTCTCATAAAGCATTTCAGGATGAGAGAGAAACACTCAACAGCACATTGGTGGAATAGGGATAATGAAACAAAAACAGCTTGGAGGATAGAAGAAGCCACTGAATTTTAAAAGCAATAATACCATTATAAAGAACTACCTGGGAGTATTTTACATTCTCAGTTATTTTATAGACATCAACTAATTAATCCTCACAAGTCCCTTAGGGAGGTAAAGTACTTAACACACTATTTTACAAGAGATGTTCTTAAGGGCACAGAACAAGAAGAGGTAGAAAGGGGAAGCAAAGGAGGGTTAGAAGAATATGAGAGGAGGCGGAAGGCAGGGAAGGTCACCTGGATTTAATGCATATGTAGGCTTCGGACAGAGACGGAGAGAGAAACAGAGAGAGAGATAAATCATTCAAAAAAAAAAAAATCAAGTAATGGAGAGAAAGTACAACTGTTATCAGAAAGCCTGCCTGCCCTAGTCTAAAAAACACCTTTATTTTGGAGCACAGTTATATAGTTAACACAAGGACTATCAGGATGATGGCATGACAGCTATTTTTTTTTAAAGTATATTTTATTGATTTTTTACAGAGAGGAAGAGAGAGGGACAGAGAGTTAGAAACATCGATCAGCTGCCTCCTGCACACCCCCCTACTGGGGATGTGCCCGCAACCAAGGTACATGCCCTTGACCGGAATCAAACCCAGGACCCTTCAGTCTGCAGGCCGACGCTCCATCCACTGAGCCAAACCAGTTAGGGCAGCTAAACCAGTTAGGGCAGCTATTTTTATTTTTTCAGCTAGGACGGGGGTTCTCAACCTTGGCTGCACA
>NW_005871114.1:1202452-1219914 GCF_000147115.1 Myotis lucifugus
AGGTGGAGGTGGTCCTGAATATCCCCTTCAGCGTGGGGAATCCTTCTTCCCTATTGGGTCAGGCTCAACAATGTGCTGGCACCTGGAGCTCACTCAGCCAAAAGGATTTTCGTCTGCCTTGGACATGTTCCACCCGCGCCTCAACAGCCTTAACACGGGGGTGTGTTTTAGAAATGAAATTTCCGGGGATCACACCAGTGAAATTCTGTATCTTCGTTCCACTTATAGTGGCTCCTCCCAAAAACAAAGAAAACAGAATTTCCGGACGATGAGGCCCAGAAATCAGGATTTTAAAAAGATTCCCAGGTGATTCTAATGTGCAGCCAAGGTTGAGAATCACTGAGCTAGGAGGTTAAAACTGCTCATGGACTCAATATAGTACTGTGGAAAGAGCACAGTGTTTAAGCATCAGATATAAATGGAATCAGGTTCTGCTATCCATCCTGAGTTTAACCTCTCTTGAAGCTACGTCTCCTCATCTGTAGAAATGGGCATGGTACTTCCTCACAGAGTTGTAAAAATGGAAATAGGATCATCCATGACAAGCAAAGAGCACACGGTATTGAGCACTCAAGGGGTATTTAGTAAATGAATGGCACTCATTATTTTTTATTATTAATAGCAATATTCATAAAAAATTATTAATATTAATGAAGATGGTGATTAATGATTAAAACACAAAGCTGCCTGCAGTATTTGACTCACAGGCATTATTATAGATCATGACCTTTTCTATTTTTATAAAGTACTATAAAGAAAAAAAGTCAACTGCTAAAATATTTTCCCTCTTTAAAAACAAATGAAGAAAAAAAATTCCTTTGATAAAAAAATTCGTTTAAGGGAAATAGAATAAAGGAAGCTTTGATGGTTGGTTAGAAAATTTCCTAAATGTAAGGGTAAGTTTAACCATAGCGTAAAGTGACCACAGGGGTTGGAGACTGTGAAAAAATTCAATAGTAAAAATATATATCATAAGATACAAAAGGATACAAAAAGATCTAGATGTATTCTGGAGAATCTTTTAGACTTTAGAATTTATAATCCTTTAAAATACCTCTCTTTCGAGGATGTTTTTAGATTTGATAAGAAAAAAGGTCTTACAGGTAAGATTAAAAAGAAACAAATCAAAGGGAATTATTAAATTAACTAATCTTCCAAGTTTAGACATCAAAACTGATCCTTGGTTTTAAAAGTCATCATTATTAACGACAATCTAAGGTAGTTCTAATTTGTGATTTAATCTTGACTGCTTTTTAAAATCTATTATACATTTTATATGGAATAGGCTCTGGATATTGGGTCTTAATTGTCTATAAAAACTTAGTTGAATGTATTGGAAGACCAGAGAAAGGTGAAGTCACTAAAAATCCTAAGAAACTACTAACAACTGTTTGGGCAAAACAGCTATAAAAGACAGAGGAAACATTTAACCCTATAAGCAATATGCACTCAGATGATTCTGAAAGTATGTTAAAGTTCTTACTCCACTTAAAAGAAATGAAACTGGAATAATATGATGCTAATATGCAAAAAGTCTTTTACCAATAGACAAATAACTTAAAAAAAAAAAAAAAAAGGCCTTGGCACTACATCAAAGACTGTCAAGTGAATGGACACTTATAAGTGTTGTTAAACTAGTTGAAACATGTAACAATCATTTTTTATCATTCTCCACTTGACTATTTCTAACTGAGTGGTCAGAATAACCTCAAATCAATAATTTAATTTACAGTGTTCCTGAACTGTTAGTGCCCTTGGTGCTTGGTAGAAAAAACACAAATCCTTTCAGGAGAAATCCTCTTCTTTTATTGGAGGCATCAATTTCCATAAATAAAATTGTAAAGAAAATGGAGAGCTCTTGGAACTAAATCTGCAATCTTGGAACTAAAAAGCAAGGCACTATGAGCGAAAATTTGATGAAACAGAACTAAAAAAGACTTCAGGTAAAGTAGTTACCAGATACAAACTATATACAGTCTATGTTTAATATACTTGAAGAAATTTTTTAAATTTTGAAAATACTTAGAGAAAACAAGAAACTAAAAACTGACTATGCATATTTGAAGAAGACAGAGAACTTTGAAAAATTAGAAACATAAAATGAAATTTAAAAATTCAGTGGACAGATTTAACAGCAAATTAAACAAATGAAGAAAAAATCAGTGAACTGGAAACTAGAGCTAAAGAAATTACTCAGAATGAAACAGAAAAAAATAAAAAATATGAGAGTTAACATGAGAATCAAGTGAGGGGTCTAATATACATTTGATTGGCATCCTAGAGAAGGTAGAAGAGAAAGAAACTGGCAGAGGCAATATTTGAAGAGATAATGTGTGAGGTACTCTCCAAAACCAATAAAAAACATTAATTCACTGATTTAAGAAGCCCAAATAATATCAGAATGAATAAATAAAAAGAAACACAAAGCCTCATATTGAAAATTCAGAACACCAAAAACAAAGAGAAAGCCTTAACAGCATCAAAAGGAAAAAAAAAATTACATTCAGAAGCAACAGTTGCTAGACTTTGAGATGACTTCTCATCCTCCACAAGGAATGCCAGGAAACAGTAAAATAACAACTTCAAGTTTCTGAGAGAAAAGTAACTACCAAGCTATAATTTTATATCCTGCAAAAACGTCTTTCAAGAATGAAGTTGAAATAAAGACATTAAAAAAAAAAAATGAGATAGAGCGTCGGCCTGCGGACTGAGGGGTCCCGGGTTCGATTCCGGTCAAGGGCATGTACCTGGGTTGCGGGCACATCCCCAGTGGGAGATGTGCAGGAGGCAGCTGGTCGATGTTTCTCTTTCATCGATGTTTCTAACTCTCTATCTCTCTCCCTTCCTCTCTGTAAAAAATCAATAAAATATATTTAAAAAAAAAAAAAAAAAAATGACTTTCTTACCAGCAGACTATCATTAAAGTAAATGCTAAATAATTGTCCCACACTTACATAAAGAAAAAGATTTCAGATGGTAGGTATGAGATGCAAGAAGATATAAATGAAGAACACGGAAAATGGGTAAATCTGAATGCTGAATATATAAAACAGTAACATCAAATAAAGTTTAAAATAAAAAAATTAAAAAGAATCACAATGCTGCCCTAACCGGTTTGGCTCAGTGGATAGAGCATCGGCCTGTGGACTGAAGGGTTCCAGGTTCGATTCCAGTCAAGGGCATGTAACTTGGTTGCGGGCACATCCCCAGTAGGGATTGGGCAGGAGGCAGCTGATCGATGTTTCTCTCTCATCGATGTTTCTAACTCTCTCTCTCCCTTCCTCTCTGTAAAAAATCAATATATTTTTTAAAAAAATAAAAAATAGCCCTAGCTGGTTTGGCTCAGTGGATAGAGCGTCGGCCTGCAGACTGCAAGGTCCCAGGTTCGATTCCAGTCAAGGGCATGTACCCTGGTTGCGGGCACATCCCCAGTAGGGAGTGTGCAAGAGGCAACTAATCGATGTTTCTCTCCCATTGATGTTTCTAACTCTCTATCCCTCTCCCTTCCTCTCTGTAAAAAAATCAATAAAATATATTTTTAAAAAAATAAAAATAAAATAAAAAATAATAATCAAAGAATCACAATGCTCAATCATAATCTATGTATATAAAAGCCTAAGCAACTGGCCAACCAGCCGACTGGTAGCTATGACACACACTGACCACCAGGGGGCATATGCTCAACGTAGGAGCTGAAACCACAGGCATGGAAACATGGAACATACCAATGTATCTCAGAGGGAAGGGTGGGAAGAGATTAACCAAAGATCTTATATGCATACTAGAGGCCCAGTGCACGGATTCATGTACCGGTGGGGTCCCCTCAGCCTGGCCTGCACCCTCTCACGACTCAGGACCCTTGGGGGGGGTGTCAGAGAGCTGGTTTTGACCCAATCCCCACAGGCCAGGCAGAGGGACCCTACCGGTGCACAAATCCGTGCACCGGGCCTCTAGTAGCATATAAAATGGGGTGGAGATGAAGTGAAGAATGGAATTGGGGAATGAAGCTAAAAGCTTTTACAGTGTTTGGGAAGAGTGTGAAAATATCAACTTTAGCCACTGATAAACATGCATTTTGTAATTTCTAAAGTAACCACCAAAGAATAGAAACAGAGCATCATTTCCCCCAAAAATAGAATGAAAAAAATACCTCATCCATCCAAAAGAAGGCAAGAAAGAGGAGAAAAAGATGGGACAAGTAAACATACAAAAAAGGATGTCAGGCATACATCCAAATACAGTTAACCCTTGAACATGGATGGTTTTGAACTTGCATGTGAATTTATTAATATTTATATTTGAATTTCTTAAAACCTATAGTATCAATAGATATAGTACAGTATTATAAACTAGAGGCCTGGTGCACGAAATTCATGCATGGAGGGGTGTGTGTCCCTCAGCCCAGCCTGCACCCTCTCCAATCTGGGACCCCTCTCACAATCCAGGACTGCTGGCTCCCAACCAGTCACCTGCCTGCCTGATTGCCCCTAACTGCTTCTGCCTGACAGCCTGATCACCCCCTAACCACTCCCCTGCCAGCCTGATCGACGCCTAACTGCTCCCCTGCTGGCCCAATTGCCCCTAACTGTCCTCCCCTGCAGGCCTGGTCAGCCCCAACTGCCCTCCCCTGCTGGCCCGGTCACCCCTAACTGCCCTCCCTTGCCAGCCTGGTTGCCCCTAACTGCCCTCTCCTGCAGGCCTGGTTCCCCCCCAACTGCCCCCCCTGCAGGTCTGGGTCCCCCCCAACTGTCCTCCCCTTCAGACCTGGTCACCCCCAACTGCCGTCCTCTGCTGGCCCAGTCACCCCTAACTGCCCTCCCCTGCAGGCCTGATCACCCACAACTGCCCTCCCCTGCCGGCCATCTTTGACCACATGGGGGTGGCCATCTTGTGTGTTAAAGTAATGATCAATTTGCATATTATCTCTTTATTATATAGGATGTACTGTCTTTGTCTTATGATTTTCTTAGTAACATTTCTTTTCTCTAGCTTACTTTCTTGTGAAAATACTGTACATATACTTATAACATGCAAAATAAGTGTTAATCAACTGCTTATGTTATCAGTAAGGCTTCCAGTTAACAGTAGGCTCTTAATAGTTAAGTTTTTGGAGAGACAAAAGTTATATGTGGATTTCTGACTGTGTGGGTTGGTCTGCACTCCTAACCTCTACCTTATTCAAGAGTATATCAATAATTACAATATAAAATGAACTAAATACACTATGAAGACAGATTTAGAAGTCATCATTAATACTGGTCTTCCTAACTGCTAAAAATTGTCTAGAAAGACTATTTGGCATTTGTAAGGATTTAGCAGAAGAGTGGTTTAATACACAACATTTCTAACAGACTTGGAAAAGACAGTAAGTAAACTTGATGCTAAAGTTAACAACAGGGAATATGAAAACATGAGATGATTTTTCAGAAGACATTTTCAAGAAAACTTCATCCCACTTTCCCTAACATCCCCAACCATTTGCAATACTTACTGATAACTGCAGAAAACCCGTAGGAGGTCTTCAGTACGAAATTCTTGAGGGAAGTCATAAATTTCAATGACATGTGGGAATTCACAATCACTGAGGTCAATATCAGGAACTTCACTGTTATAATAATCAAATCTAGGTTCCTGGATGCTTTTTGTATTCTTCATATTCCCTGATAACTAAGAAAGAAGAAGCATATTAGTGACTGTCACATCAAGCCAGAGCATTATATAAAATTCGTGCACTGGTGTGTGTGTGTGTGTGTGTGTGTGTGTGTGTGTGTGTGTGTGTCCCTCAGCCCGACCTGCGTCCTCTTGCAGTCCATGACCCGTCAGGGGATGTCCACCTGGCTGGCTTAGGCCCCATCCCCCAGCGGCAGTCAGGGATCCCTCGCTCCTTACCACCCACCTGCTCACTGCTCCTTACTGCTCAGCTTGCTGTTCCTTAGCGCTGCCGCGGAAGGTGGGAGAGGCTCCCGCCACTGCCACTGTGCTCGCCAGCTATGAGCCTGGCTTCTGGCTGAGCAGCGCTCCCCCTGTGGGAGCACACTGACCACCAGTGGGCAGCTCCTTGCATTGAGCATCTGCCCCCTGGTGGTCAGTGCGCATCATAGTGACCGGTCATTCTGCCGGTCGTTCCACCGTTCAGTCGATTTGCATATTAGGGTTTTATTATATAGGATTCTCCCCAAACAATCTTCCTCCTAGTCTCCATGTTCCTATTATTTAACTTTTAATATTTTCTCTGTATTAATGCTGTTCATAAATACAATGACCAGGGTTTTATCACCCAGTTTATATAATACATGTGAAATACTTGAAAAGGTATTGAATTTCTAGCAAAGACAGGCAATGCATGAAACTTAACTTGCATCTATCAACTACTGTGTGAGAAAATGTGGAATGATTAATGTGGTGAGTTACAAATGGCACATCGTGGAAAATGAATTTCAGAAAGTAACTGAAGAGATCAATTAATAATGTTTGTATTATTTGAGCTTACTGATCAGACTCATCTCATAGTTTTTCTTTTGGAAGTGAACAAAAACAAAAATTTAAGAATAGAAACACTTTGTTAGTCCACCTTTTGTTGAACTTAGCTTACAAAGGAATTTGTTAAGGCAAATTTAAGTGGTTCAAGTAATTATAATTAAAGTCCCTAGCATGAGAACTACCTTAAATAATTGCCACATAGCAGGTTAGTAAAGAAATTAATAGAAAGTAATAAAAATATTTAAACATTCTAGGAACCTCTCATGCATTTGGGGTCTCTGACTCTCTCATATATGCGAAGTTCCCATACATATGTACGTACTAAATTTGGCTATTTTCTTTTTCTAAAAAACAAACAAACACCCAACAACATTAAAATTCTACTATCCTATGAAAAAACTAAAGGCTATTAACTATTTTACACTAGAAACAGAAGGGAAAGGGAAAGTGGAAAGTGGCAACAAAGCCATTTTGTCATTCACTTGTTACAGAACCTAGATGCTAATACTGACCATCCAAAGCCTTCAGAGTGTCTTCTTGTTAATTAAAAGCCCAACTAGATGCCTTCAAGCTTTCCCTCTATTGTACCATGCCCCTTTTCCCATCAAATGAGGAAACGAGAGCTTGCAATGCCAGGACTGTATTTCCTTTCCTTGGAAAAGTAAAAAATGGATTCAAGAATTTTATTGAGGAGGAAGGAAAGGGGAAAGGTGATTTAAGTAAAACCAACAAAAATGAAGTGCCTCTAGTTCCGTTTCTCCACCAGGCTTCAGTTTTATATCTTAAAAAATGGGAATAATAGTAATATTTATACTTCATAGACAGCTGTGTGGATTAAATGAAATGATGCAGTAAGTGCTTAGCATACTATATGGCACCTAAATATTCAATGAATTCAACCTTCTTTAAACAAAATTTAACTGAGTGCTGAATCTATTACAGGCTAAGCTATTCCCACTTTTTTTTTTTTTAATCCTCACCTGAGGATATTTTTTCCATTGAATTTTAGAGAGAGTAGGAGGGAGGGAGGGAGGAGTGAGAAAAAGAGGGAGGGAGGAAAGGACAAAGGGAGGGAGGGGGAGAGAGAGAAAGAACCATGTGAGAGAGGCATATCGATTGGTTGCCTCCTGCACACACCCTGCCCCGGGTAGGGATGAACCTGCAACTGAAGTAGGTGCCCTTGAATAGGATTTGAACCCACAACCCTTGGTCCTCGGGTCAACACTCTAACCACTGACCAAAACAACCAGAGCTATGTCCACTTTTAGGATGCAGAAAGTACAAAGAGAGTATTCTTACCACCATAACAATAAGAGCAGCTGATCTATGAAATCGAATTCAGTTGAGAATCCAAGACAACCAAGAAAACTAAAGTCCATAGAATGACAAGTCCCTCCAAAGAGAAACAGAACATATAAACCGTTTGCCTTTGACATATCATGGGAAGAATCGGCCACCACACAAGTGAGCAAGAAGATTATCAGCTAAACTTTTAAGAAAGTCTTAAAAGCCTAGAGTGGGCTGGTATATCAGTTTAATAACTCAGAGCCCCAGAAACAAGGGGAGTCTTAAATCACTTGCAAGTCCACCCTTATACCAGGTGCCACACTGTCTTGATTACTGTAGTTTTATTATAATAGCTATGAAATCAGGAAGTTTGAGTCTTTCTACTTTGTTCTTCTGTTTCAAAATCACTTTGGTTATCCTGAGTTCCGTGCATTTCCATTTGAATTTGGGAAGTATCTTAATTTTATTAATCAGAGATGAACATGTGATGTCTTTTCATTATTTAGGTCTTCTTTAATTTCTTCCAACATTTTGCAATTTTCAAAGTACAAGTTTTGTATGTCTTTTGTTAATTTTAATTCTAAATATTTTTTATCCTATTAGAATTGTTTCCTTCATTTCATTTTTGGATTTCTGGCGTTGACTTTCAGAGCTACTTTGCAAAAAAAACAAACAAAACAAAGCACTGCATGTCCATGCATTTACAAACTGGGGCTAAATAATGCATTGTGAAAGGTAAACAATGCATGACTATAAAAATACCTCCAAAATATAAATACTAAGAACTGATTAGAAAGAGAAAGGAAAAGAGGGTGATCTGGCAAGAAAATATGATTAAGGTCCTTTGCTGTACCCTAGTCCGCAAAATTGAAATTTGTATAATTGTATCCCATTTTTAAGCTAACTATTAAGCATTTTGGCTTCTGGGACTGATTAAATAGCAGTGTTAATAATAGCAAAACATACAATTCTTAGTCTGTATTTCATGGAACAATAAATATAAAACCTACAAGTTAAGTTCCTGGTCAAGGACACATACCTGGGTTGCAAGTTCAATCCCCACCCCCCATCGGGGCATGTGCAGGAAGCAACCAATTGATTTGTCTAACATCTATGTTTTTCTTTCTCCTCTCTCTCTCTCCCCCTCTTCCACTCTCCATAAACATCAATAGAAAAAAATATCTTCACTCCCCTGTGAGGCTTAAAAAAACCCCAAAAACAAATCAAATATATATAACATGAGCTGGAACTAATAACAAAAGATATTAACCCTCCTACCAATAAGTTTGCCGATCAGTAGAGAGAGGCACAGAAGCTAAGGAAGTTTTATTTAGACAATAATTCCTTTGTTCTTGTACCAACACTCAGAAGGTTAAAAGAGGTCATGCCAATATCCTTTTCTATATAAATTATCAACTTAAGTCTCTGGGCATCCCATACCATGGCTTTAGAAGATTAAGTGTGATCTACAGAGACTCATCAAGAGTTGCAATTCTGGGAGCTCAATAATGGCCTAGCTATGCTCTCTATCCTCCTCAGGCAATTTTAGAGGTTCAAACATCACAGGAAACTGCTTCACATGCCAATGGCTGCCACACCCTACTGTATAGCATACTTTCCTGCCTATTAAAAGTATTAGAAAAACCTCCATATGTCTAGCCATTGTCAACAAAGAAACAGGCCAGCTGGGAAAAGAGCCAAACATCTTTGGTTGGAAAGTTTTCAAGGTAGGGAGACATTCTGGTTTAACCTTTAATAAAGTATGTTTGGAGTAATACAAATAATAAATTAAGTGTAATAGTAGCCAAAGGACTATTAATGTTATTGGATTTGACATCTTTTAATAACATTATTATTATTACATCTTCTAAAACCCAAAGCACAGAAGACCAAAGTTTAAAGTTAGATCTGCTTCAACATTCTCAATCCATCTCTCCATCTCGTTTTTTGTTCTCATCCATCCTCATCCCTCAACATAGATCCACTTCCTACCAAGCACCTCCGAAGATATCCAAACACAACACCCAGGCACTGGCTGTCTTTGGCTTAAAACACTACATACTCCATTTTTCTGCCATTCCCAGCTTTAGGACATGCTAGTGTCCTCTCTGGCTATGCTCCTCAAAATATTAAGTAGTTACCTACATTCTTTTGCACCTATTCTAAACAGTGTTAAGACTTGAAAAAGAGTTACCCACCTGACTGCCCTGCCCCCTGGATACAAAACCATATCCCTAAGCTACTACACAGAATCCAAGTTCTAGCAGCAATTATGTTGTCTGTTTAATTGATTTCAGAGAGGAAGAGAGGAGAGATAGAAACATTAATGATGAGAGAGAATCATTGTTTGGCTGCCTCCAGCACCCCCTCCCACTGGGGATCGAGCCCACAACTCAGGCATGTGCCCTGACTGGGAATCGAACCCATGACCTCCTGGTTCATAGGTTGACGCTCAACCACTGAACTACACCAGCCGGGCATCAATTGTGTTTTGAAAGCATCTGGAGGCTACCTTAAAAAGGAAGAGATCTCTAATTCTCCCCTATAGCCTACATCCATTCAGTGAATATTTAACAAGTTCTACCATGTGTTAAAGGCTCTGTGTGCCATGCCCTTCTTTTGTAGGAAGCTGTCCTTTCTCTATGTGTACCCACCTATGTTTTCTACCCACTCCGGTATTCCCTTTCCCAACTCCTATGAATGCTGCTTCGTTTCTCAAACTAAGACCATCTTCCAATGCGTGGATCCTTAATAACTTCTCTATATTCACCCAAATTCCCCCATTATTGGTATTTCTGAATCCAATTTGATTCTAAAATCTCTGAACAGTTGTTTTTCCTAATTATGGGCTAACAGTAATTTCTAGTTACCACACTCACTTTCTGAAATACATTTAAGTTTCTGTATTATCTTTGAGCAGTGGTTCTCATTGTATGTGCATCAGAATCACTTGATGGGCTGAAGAGTTTATATTTCTAACAATGTTCCAAGTGATGCTCATGCTGTTGGTCCAGGGACCATATTATGGGGACCACTGTCTTTGAGAATCTGATGAAAGCTATGAAAAACTACACCTATAAAAAATTTCATGCAATTTCAAGGGGTTCATGAATGCCCATTGATAGGTACTTTCTGCTCTATATTTCTTCCCAAGGAATGTTTAAGATAGTGTTTGCTGATTTGACCATAAGAAGTGCTAACTGTGGTATAGGTAGGTGTGCATGCAAACACATTCTAAGAGTGAGAAGAAACTGCTTGGTATTGGAAAGTCAATTCTGTCCAATGGGCTGACCTTTTCAGTATCATGTGTCTCACATGCGTGTGATTATTTTTCTGTACTTCTGGTTTAACTCTCAGAAACAAAAGACTCATCAGTATTTAAAAGGCTCTTTGGAATCACTCAAACACAACTCTATTTTATAGGTGAGGAAGTGGTCTGGTAAAAAGAATATAAATATTGGAGTAAGATAGAATTAGACTGTAATCTTGATTCTCCATTTACTAAAGGTATGATCACTAAACTTCAATATTCCCATTTATGAAATTGGGGATTTTATAGGGAAATAATTTTTTTCATTTCAGGTAAAGGTTATGTGAACTCACCACTATAAGGAATGAAAGGGGAGTAGTTTGTATTTATGTTAATTTAAATGTTGTCTAAATTAAGAAAATGAAAATATTAAACTAAATAATTTGTAAATTATTTAGATACAAAAAACCTAACATTTTGTATTTATGAACTCTAACTAGCCAGCATGTCATTATCACTTATATTTTCTATATAGACTCCACAACCATTTATTCTTTAACTCAAAATAAATTCCTTAAAAAACAATCATACCTTCCTTTATTTTACTCTTCCTTTCTCTAATTCTTTCACGCTAGTGTCTAAAAACATCTGAACATCTACTGGAAAAATAAAATAAACAATAATAAACTATCCTCCTCCCCTCAAATAGGCCTGTGTAAAATATATCTTGTCAACACAGAAGAGCCCCTTTGAGAAGTTTCCCTCTGTATTCCTCAATAGCCAGCCAGTATCCATTAAATTCATCTTTAATCTATTCACTAAATTACTAACGACTTGGCTGTTATAAGTATCACTCAATTCTGCATATTTTTTTTTTTAAGGATCTACCAGATAGTCTTTTCTCAGTCTATAATCCTATGTGTATTGCAGGAACCCTTACATTGGAGGTAAATCAGTGAATGTACACAAATGTCTCCAAAATCCCAAGTTCTATGAATCTACAAATTATCAAAGCATCAAGCAATTTCCAGTAAACATACCTCTTGTAAAAGACGTGGATCCAGGCAGTCACCATCATCATTAAACATGGACTCCCAGCTCTCCTCAGTAGCTGTACTTTCCTCCATGTGAGAAGTTTCAGTCGTTTTCGGTTCCATAGATGTCTCTATAGAAACTGATTCTATATCAGGAAAGGACATACCAAATTCTATATTCTCTGAGTCATCTTCCTCTTTTGTTTTGAACTCTTCAGTTTTCAGTTCATGCAATGCCTCTGTTATATCACTAGTACAATCTAGATCATTGTCCAAGGCACTATCTGAAAGTACTTTTGTCCCATTTAACATACTGAGTTCAGAGTCCAAAGAGACGTTACAATTACTACCAGCAATCTTCTTTATAGGCAAGGATGAAGCACAATCTGACGAGCTCTCTGTCAACTTTCCTAGTGACTCTGTGAAACTACATGAAACACTCTGAGCATTACTATCTGAGCAAGCAGTGAGGTTGCTGAAATTTTCAGTGTCATTCCCACCTCTAGCTACATGAAAAGGGGTTATATCTGTACTCATTTCTAAATATTCTGAGAAACTACTTGTATTGCTATAGGCTTCACCAGCTATTCTAACTGCAACGACACAAGGGCTATCTACAGTTATTTGATCAGGCATGGTATCTGTAATGTCCATCATACATGCCTTATTTGTAATGTCACCTACACTCTTAAACCCATTACCTATATCTGTTTCATGAGCAAGAGCAGCTGTATCAGAAGGCTCATACTTTATGCATAACTCATCAGCAGTGTTGTCATTCTCCTCACACTCTCTAATCATCGTTGGCTCAAAAATGCCATCTGTGCTCTCTAATGTGTTGGCTGAAGTCATTTTATGAGAGATGTGACCCGTTGTCTCAGGAATGGTATCTATACCTTTCTGACCCAAGATGAAATCTATACTATTGGCTATGTCACCAACATTCTCAGCTTCAAAGTCTACACAAGGTTGATCAGTGACACCATCTGGACTTCCAGGAACAGGAACAGTGGTGATGCCTCCACTGCTGAGCTTCAACATTCCACCTGATGTTTGCATGCCTTGTTGCACAATTCCAGAATCAGAGCTTAATTTTACTGGTCCAATCATACTCTCAGGTCTTAAAACTCCAGATATCTCTACAACGTTGGCATTTGTTTCAATTCTGCTTTCTAAATCTCTGTTTTCAAATGTTTCCCGACTTAGTTCGAGCCTACTGAAATCACAGAATTCCACATTTTGGAATGGTTTGTTTAAAATTGGAGCCTCACAGATTTCTGAACAAGACAGAGATAGAGGCAACCTCTCGTGTCCTGTCACATCTGTGGTTTCAACCTCCAAACACTCCGCCTTCTTTGGTTTAAAATGTCTTTGTAAAGGTATACTAGGTACAGTCCCAGAATTTAGGACTCCTTGCTGATGTCCTTGGGATAGTATTTCTTTGGATTCTGTGGCTCCTCTCTTAGTACAAACCCTAACCTCATTGTTTTCTTGAAGGCACGTGTCTTTTCTTAATTTTGTTGAAGATTTCTTTCCTTCCCTACGATTGTGCTCCTTTTTATCAGGATAAATACTTAGTCTTTGAGTCTTAGGTTTTTCTCTAAAGATCTCCTTTTGGGAGAGACAATTTTTTTGTTCTTCTTCCACCACAGAATTAGGTGAACCACAGCTTTTTTCCTCATCCCCTGTCTTGAGGAGTACTACACCCCTTCGAGCTTTAGGTATATAAAGTGCCATGTCAGGCCTTCTGGCTCGAACTCTGCATCTCACTGCTTCTTGCTGCATGGCACCACCTCAATCTGCAAGAAATAGAGAGAATGATTTAATTACAAAAAACAAATTACAATGTATTGAACCAAGAGATTTTTAAAAAGTAGCGGGCCTACTAATCCATGCTATAGAAACTTTCAAGTTAAGAGAAAACCTGCCATAAAATAATTAATACAATCACATAAGCAACTAATAAAATTCCAAAACTGCCCATAAATTTTATCCATATATCCTCTTTCTTCATATTCCCCAAATCCTTTACCTCTACCTCCCAAGTGCTCTCTACTTTTTAAACAAGTAGTCTTGTCTTAGGCTGAATTAAAACTGATTATCTGAACTAGTATTTATCTAGTACTCATAAAACACAACCATCTCTATATTCTAGAAGGTCATAATTTACATTGAAGAGTATACTCAAGGAGGACACCTAAAAATATATTGGCTCAACATAAATATTATATATATGTAAGTATAATTTTTTAAGAGTAATAACTGAATGTGAGTAACTTGAATGTGGGCTAGGAAATAAGATGACTGATCAGGGACTGCTTTTGAACTATGATTTTTAGGAAGAAATAGGTAGTGGGAGAGAGAAAGCCATTATTCTATTATTACTATTTAATCAAGTGACCTATTATAAATTGTTCTTCTTTCCAGCAGCAACAAAACAGGTCTGGGTAGAATGAAGAAGGGTGGAGGCCAAGGAATGAGATGAGACAACTCACACTAGTAACTTCCTGACAACCTCCACCATGGTTGCTCAATGGAATTTAAAAAGGGGAAATATTTAACAAAGGTTAAATAAACCTTTACCTACCAACAAAATATAAATAAATGTGCTAGACAATTTCATATTGAGTTATTCTTTTAATATTCAAAAAAGTAAAGTATATATTAATAAAGTGAATAAGGAGATGCTATATGTAGCAAAAAACAACCACAGACACTCAGAAGCACCCATTGTTAATATTTCACCACATACATTTCAAAGGAAAGAGATAATAAGATGAAAAGAAAGGTTAACAAATTCTGTCCACTCTATTCCAGATCCCTAAAACTTCATCTGATTCAGGTAACTTGAATGTGGGCTGCATGGCACCACCTCATGTTGCTTCCTCAGTAAAGGAGCTGTGCTCTCATGGCACAGGCTATTTTCTTTTCAGTCCAGGTATATACCATGACCTTGATTCATCCAGTGTCCCGAGTGATCTGCCTGTCCCTATTCTCTTTTGATGTCTTAATTATCTAGCCCACCAATCTTCGTGGATTTTCTATTTTTGCATTTGTGGAAGAATATGACTTTAACATTGAGCCATGCCAGGATTTCTTTTAAACGCCTACTTTTCAAAGACAGAAGTACAAATGTGTATTCCACTGGAGGATATGCCATAGACATAGCATATCTTGATCTCAGCAAAGCATCTGGCAAAAGACATTATGATGAACTTCTGTATATAAGATGGCGAAATGTGAGCTATGTAAGAGAACTGGTAGGTAGACTCACAACAAAAAGTAACGATAATGGGTAGAAGTAAGTTTAGAGGTTATTTAAAGAACTATGTCCCCATAGCCCTTTGAAATTCAACATTTTAAATAATAATTTCAATGTAAACAAAAGATATTGAGTGTTTATCAAATCTGCAATTGACTCCAAATAAAAGGATTAATACCCAAAATTATAAAATTAAATTTAATATCATTTCTACAATCTAGAATGCTGTGCTGAAAGTAATATGAAAACACAAGCATGAATAACAATAACACCGAGATCTGCTTTGAGTTAAAAAGAATCTAACAAATACTTGACCTGTGTACAATTTGTACAAGAATCTAATAGCTTTTACTTCATCTACAAAGTCATTTAGAGACCAAAGGTAGTGATTTAGAAGTTTAGAAAGGCAACAGTCTTAGATTACAGTCTAGAAAATATACCATACACTGTATGGTTAAAGGAACTAAAGCTATACTTCTTGCCCAAAGAAGTCTAAATAGGAACATCCCTGCTACCTTTATACCTAATAGGTTACTATACAGAACAAATTTTTTCTTCTATGTTTCTATGCTTCTATATTTCTGCAGAAGTTAGTACCAGAACCAAATGGTAAAAATAAATAAATAAATAAATAAAAGCTTAGCTCAATAGAAAAAGAACTCTACTTCTACTTCTAGAGTTCTCCAACACTATTTTTAGGCAATGAACTCTGTATCTAGAATAATTTAAAACAGTCTGAATGACTGAGAAAAAATTTCTATCTGTAAAACAGATAGGTGTGGATTAATTTTAAACTAAATTCTATGATTCTATTTCTTATCTATAACAGACATATATCAAAGGTTTCAAATTTAAAAGTATTATGTGCTACAGCTAATGACTTTTAAATCTCAATCTTTCTTTTATTCTTAGTTAATGCCCACATATTGTCATAATACAATTTCCTACAGCTGAATAACAGAGTAATAAATTTATGCTATTATCCATTCCCTACCAAAACACTGAATTCAAGTATGACATGACCAGCGGTGTGCTGATAATGTTTAGCAACCAGTTTTCCAAATCTAGTTTGGAATAATGATTGATATTTTTGTTTATCTCAATGATGTAAACAATGTGAAGTAATAACTTTGCTTTTTTAAATCCTCACCCGAGGACATACTTAGGAAGGAGAGAGAAACATGGATGGGAGAAACAACTATGTGAGAGAGAAACAACCATCCATTGCCTTCCATAACAGGGACTGAACCGCAATCCAGGTATATGCCCTGTCCGGGAATCAAACCTGCAACCTTTTGGTGCACAGGACAACGCTCAACAAACTGAGCCACTCTGACTCAGTTTTTGAATGGAAGGATGTATCTTCAAATTTTTGAGCTATGACAATGTAATAGGTAAAGACATGACACTTTAAGTTTGCATTACTAGTATTTTGTCCATCACTTAAAGTCTAGACAATAAACAATAATAAAGCCCTGACTTAGGGCATTTGCCCAACTGCCATGTAGATATTCCTACTGTGGCTAATTTTAGCTATCATTGTGGTAATGATACTAAACATGAAAATGGGAAAAGATATACAGTAGTACATCATGATACAGTATTTCAATCATAAAGTATAATAAACAAAAGTAATTCAAGGTCATGGATATTAATATGTAGTAAGATAACTACAAAGTGATGAATTTTAAGTATTTATTACATTTTTATAAATGACATTTATCTATATATATAAAAAGCCAGCGACTGAAACGCTGTAACGTCAGGTTGCTATGACGCCCACTGCAGCCAGCAAACGCCCGATTGGGGGTGGGGCTGGCCGGCCAACCTCCTGTGGCCCCTCTCCCCCCCACCCCCCCACCTCCTTAACCCCCCTTCCCTGCCAGCCCTGCTCCCAATAGGCCTCTCCCTCAAGGGCGGGATGGATGGCCAACACCCCCCCCCCAACCACAGCCTCTCCCCCCTGGCCAGCCCCGTGCTCTATCACCCCCCCTTACCCCAATAGAGGGCAGGGCCGGCTGGCCAACCTCATACAACCCCTCCCCCTGCCTGGCCCCACCCCAGATCAGCCCCCACACTCCGATCAGGGACAGGGCCAGTGGCCAACTGCCCGTGGCCCCTCCCCCTACTGGCCCGCCCCCGACTGAAC
>NW_005871114.1:1220270-1246086 GCF_000147115.1 Myotis lucifugus
CTCCGATCAGGGGCAAGGCCAGTGGCTACCACCCACGGCCCCTCCCCTGGCTGACCCCGCCCCCACCACACCAATCAGGGGTGGGGCCCGCGGGCCCACTACCCACAGCCCCTCCCCACCCCCAATTGGCCTCCCCACCCCAATCAGGGGCAGAGCCCACCAGTCAATTGCCCATGGCCCCTCCCCCCTGATTGGGCCCCAATTGGGGCCGGGCCAGCCGGATCCGGATCCTACCCGTGCACTAGGCCTCTAGTTTAATAATAATAAGCTATATAATTTAAATTTTAATAATAGCCATGCTTAACAATCAGTTTGCAAAATTCCTAAAATTTTAACAATCATCTCTCAGTCTAGTAGGAGATGCTCCAATACACCATTGGTTGTGACAATCCTTTCATAATTCAGACACACAAAAAAGGAGCATCCCCATCTTGTGGACTTTCAAGATAATGCCAATTCAATTTAAAGCCTTGTGTTGTTATAAATTTCTTTTGTAAATGTAGGCATGAAAGGCCTTTAACATTGGGATAAAAGCTGGCTGTATTATGCAAGTTTTAAAATGTATCTTGGATTAAAATTTTCCCACCTAAGTATTTACTAAAAGCACTTGATCTTTTCTATCTTTAAAAAAAAACAACGTATTTTTTGGCTGCCTCCCACACTGGGGATCAAGCCCACAAGCCGGGCATATGCCCTGACCGGAATTGAACCCTGACCTCCTAGGTTCATAGGTCGACACTCAACCACTGAACAATACCAGCCGGGCTCTTTCTCTCTTTTAAAAAACAGTTTTAACTTTTTCACAATGTTCTAAGTGGTTTTATCAGTTCCATTTGCTTCTTATCTGTAGGGGAGAATCAATTATTTAGGTTGTATTTTGCAGCTAATTTATCCTGGATTAGTCATCAGCATGTAGTTCTTTTCAAAATTACATTTTCTAAAGGGGATAAAAATTCAGATTCCTTTACAATAGTGGGCAGTTAATTGCTAATATATGCCTTAAAATATTTTAGGCCAAATCATTTTTTCTAACTATACTTCTGAACACTGAAATCATATATGAGCTCCTGTCCAATTGTTTCTACAGTTTCAAATTCTCCTAGAGAGAAGTATCAGTAACTTCCTTTAAATATCTTTCTGACCCATTTCCTGAGTAAGTGAACAAGTCAAATCAGCCTTTTACATTTCCATAACAGAATGTCAACACTGTCCACATTTGGTATCTAAAACATATAGATCCCTCTTCAATCAACAATAGGGAATACTGACACTTAAGGCACTCAATGGATAATTCAACCATGAATTGATTTGATCCAGTACTTAACAAAGTTCACTTGAGACATCTGATATTTGAAACTGCTGAATGGGCATGTTAACTATTCATTCTTCCAGAACAAATTCTCTAAGCTCTATTACTTGTTACCTCATTAGAATGCATCATAACTAAACCATATATTTGTCTTAACTCTTTATTTGGAAATAATTTCTAATTTATAGATAAATTACAAAAGTAAAAATGCCACAATGAGCACCTGTACACCTTTACCCATATTTATCTACCGTTAACATTTTATACCCCACTTGTTTTACCATTTTTGCAATCATGCATGTTCCTTCCCCTTTTCTTGTCTCTCTTTTCCTCCCTCCCTCAACCCCTCCCTACACACACACACACACACACACACACACACACACACACACACACTTCTCTTCCTGAAACTTTTGAGGACAAATTACAGACATCATGGCCCTCTACCCCTAAATATTTCACAGTGTATTTCCTATAAATAGGCGTATTCTTACATAATTACACATTATAAATGTGAGCAAATCTAACATTGATACCTTTATCAAATCTAACGTAAGTATTCCAATTTTGTCAGTTGACTCTGTCATTTCCTTTATAGTATATTTCCCTCTCCAATACAAGACCCAGTATAGAATCAGGCAATACTTTTAGTTACCATGTCTGTTTAGCCTCCTACATGTTAGAAAGTTTCCATAGCTCTTCATTATCTTTTATTATGACACTAGAGGCCCCGTGCACAAAAATTTGTGCACTCGGGGGGTCCCTCAGCCCGGCCTGTGCCCTCTTGCAGTCTGGGACCCCTCAGGGGATGTCCACCTGCTGGCTTAGGCCTACTCCCCAGGGGATCGGGCCTAAGGTGGCAGTCAGACATCCCTCTGGCAGCCCAGGAGCCCTCGGGGGATGTCTACTCGCCAGCGGGGAGCAGGCCTAAGCTGCAGTCAGACATCCTTAGCGCTGCTGAGGAGGTGGGAGAGGCTCCCGCCACCACCGCTGTGCTGGCAGCCATCAGCCTGGCTTGTGGCTGAGCAGAGCTCCCCCTGTGGGAGCGCACTGACCACCAGGGGGCAGCTCCTGCATTGAGCGCCTGCCCCCTGGTGGTCAGTGTGTGTCATAGTGACCAGTCATTCTGCTGTTAGGGTCAATTTGCATATTACCCTTTTATTATATAGGATTGACATTTTATAAGACTAGCTCCCCCCAACCCCCTTTTTAAAATTAAACATCCCTTATTTAATGTCTGCCTGCCATTTCCTAATGATTAAATTGAGGTTATACATTCTTAGCCACAATAGTACATAGGTGATCGTGTGTCCTTCTCAAGGCATCACATCTGGAGGCACGTGATTTCCATCTCTCCTTCAGTGATGATATTAACTTAGATCACCTGGTTAAGGTACTGTCCAATTTCTCTACTATATAATTACTGTGTATTTTCTCCCTTGCAATTAATAAGCAGTCTGTGGGGTAACACTTAAAAAGCATGTAAATATCCTGCTCATCAAAATTTCCCTAGATTTTACATACACTAATGATTTTAATCTGATCCAAAATTTACTATGATGGTTGCAAAATGATGATTTTGCAACTCTACAAGTCCCTTCACATTTACTAGTCAACTCTTGGCATTTTTTCAGAAAGCAAAAGTAAACCGTATATCTTACCTCACCTCAGAAACTAAGATCCCCTGAGTTAAGACTCCATGTTAAAATCTTAGCTTTCATAATTGGTTAATATACCTGAAGAATATTTTCTAACTTTTGCAAATGGACGATGAAAGTAATTATCACCTTATCCAATGTCCCACTGTAAAAAGAAGGGAAAAAGCATGCATGTCTCTCAAAGTCATATGCCTTTTAACAGACAGAGCATAAAGTGTCTCTTTCTGCTCTTTTCCAGAAAACACAAAATTTAAGTTTGGAGTTCAAACACAATGATTAATCCATCCCAGATGGCTGGTAATATTTATTTCTCTGTCCCTTTTTAAAGCCATCTCAAATTCCTTTGGGAAGGAGGCAAGGCACAATCAATTCATACATGTTAATAAACATGTATGTGAGGGCATGAGAGGAAAACATTTTGTGGAAATCTACTTCCAACTTACATTTGTTTGAACTATTAAATATTCTATAGAATAATGCAATGTTTCAAAAGAGGTATACAGAGTTCTGACACTGACATCCCCTTCAAATGACTTGCAAAATTATTCAACAGAAAGATATTTATGTAAAGTATATAGTAAAATGCCAACACAAACTTCATGAATGCAAGGTTCAACAGTTAGATTTTCAATTCAAGATGACAGATGAAGCACACATAAATACCTTCCCCCACTAAAAATTGATCCACATTTATACGGGAATTCATTTTATAATAAATGTGGAACTTCAAATCAATGGAAAAATATGGAATATCCAATGTCAGGAAACTGCCTGGCTTGCTTACCAATACTTTACTGAGGATTCTGCTTGTATATTCATGTAAAATCAGTCTATCATTTTCCTTCCTAGTACTGGGAATTACATGACTGGGTTATCAAGGTTACTATAAGACACATTATATAAGTCAAGAATTTATGTATAAGGCTAGGCTTCTCCTTAAATGTTTGGTATAAGTCATCTGTAGCACTGCCTGGGAATAGTAATTTTTGTTGAAAATGTTTAATAATAATTTACTTTCTTTAATGTTAAGGTCCATTGAAATTTCTTCTTCTTGAGTCAGTTTCACAAATTGCTCTAGAAAATGTCTTTGATGTAAGTTTTCAAATATATTGATATAGAAGCTGATCACAGTACTTTCTTAGCATTCTAATATGAGTACTTCTCTAAATATCTAAAGTTAATCATTATTAGTATCTGTCTCCTAGACAACTGTACAATGCTTTTACTTCACAATACCTTCCATATGTACTGTTAGTTTTCATCCTAAAATATCTTTACACTGCTCCCATCTTTTAATACATTTTTTTCTATTGTTACTGTTAAAAAATCTGTTTTTGTCAGTTTGTCATTGCTTTTTGTAGATATCTCTCATTCTTCTCTGATGAATCTCAAGATATTATCTTATGAATTTGGTGTTCTTAAATGTCTACTATGTGTTTAAGTATGTGTTTAGTATTATTAGTTTTCTACTAGGGAAACACTATTTGAATATTTTTGCTATTAGTTTTTTACCAGTTCTAGTCATTCAGGGTTATATCTTTAAATTCATCTTCAATATCACCAATTTTCTTTTCATATTTGTATATTCTGCATTTTGTCCTATCCAATCAGTCTTTAAATTTTAATGACTAAGGTCCTATTTGTCCCCTCCACCACCCCTGATCACTTTGGTCTTATTAATTTTATAATTAGATTTCATTTTTGTTATAATACTAAGTATTTACTATTTAATAGTTTTACTTTTTGGATTTCTTGAAAATTTAATTCTACTGCCTCTTGTATATCTGACTTTTGCTTAAGGCATTGTCAATTTTTTTTTTAAATAACTTTGAGTAGTGTGCTCCACATCAGTGGGACTTTAGCAATATCAGTGGGAATTCCATACAGTCAGGCTATAAATTTTCCTCTATGTAGTGGCTCTGCATTAATGTTAATTTTTAACTCTGAGGTATTCTGGACCACACAATAAGTTTAAAATATGAAACAAACTCACATGCGAGTAAAACAATAGCTACAAAATCTCAGGAAACTTTCCCCTTCACTCAGAACCCAGATAAAAACAGACAAGTTTCCTTATTTTTCTCTGTAACTGAGTAATTTTTTTTTCTAGTCTACCCTTAGATTGAGAGTACAATGCTTTGAGATTTAAGGCTTTAGTAGGTAACCTCAGTTTCCAACTCATCTGTCCCAGGCCCAATGCCTCTAGTCCTATTTCACGCATGGTTATTAAATCTAAGCCTATTATCAAGAACAGCAATCTTAGTAAAATAAAAAATAAACAAAACTGTAAACAATTGTCCTGGCTGGTGTGGCTCAGTTGGTTGAGTGTCCTCCAGTGCACCGAAAGATTGCCAGTTCAATTCCCAGTCAGGGCACATGCCCGTGTTGTAGTCTCGACCCCCAGTTGGGGGGAGCGGGGGCGTGTAGGAGGCAGCTTATCCTCACATCAATGTTTCTTTCTTAAAAACTGTAAACAATCTAAACAGGAGTAATTTTCTAAAGTTATGGATCATCCATACATTGGGTGGATATCCAAAACATAATGCTAAGTGAAAAGAATTTACAATCCAATCCATTTTTTTTGCACAAAAGTATGCATATGATCCTCACTGATGTGGCTCAGTTAGTTGGTGCATCATCCATATACTAAAGGTGGAGGGCTCAATTCCTGGTCAAGGCACATACACCCAGGGTGCGGGTTCAATCCTTGGTTGGGACATGTGTTATAGGCAATTGATCCATGTTTCTCTCTCACATCTATATTTCTTTCTCTAAAAACCAATAAAATAGAAATGTATGTGCATGTACATGAGTATGCAGTCAAATAAGGACTGTAGTTCAGGGGTTAGAATCCCAGCCCCTTGACTAGCTCTGACTTCAAATAACTTTATTGTGGCAAAATTTATTGCTCTAAGCCTTAGTTTATTCAAAGCAAAAGATGAGGACAGTAAATTTATTTCATAGGCACACTAAAGAAATAAAATAAAATAATGCATGAATAGAAATTTTCCAGTCATTGTAAAAGTGTCAATAAATAAAGGCTGGCTATTATTTAAATAGGCAGTTGAGTTCCTTAAGTTACAAGTTTGCACAGGGAATCAAAAGCCCTTATAATATAGTACTATTCAAAATGTGCGATGATTGCCTACAGAATCCCTTTCTACTTGACACTAACATCTACTTCAACTAAGTATCCTGGCTTTGCCCATCAATCTCTAACAGTCTAATGTTATATCCAATAATTATATCCAATAATACAAAGTAAACACAATGCAATTCAATTCTAAAGTGAAAATACAAAACTTGAAAAGAATGCAGGATTTCATGAAATCTATGAAAATACTATTGAAGGAAGTGTTCATCTCATAGCAAAACCCTTGGGGAATAAAGATCTGGCAGAATCAAACCAGTGAACAACTGAAGAAGGGAAAACCCAAGAAGGATGATGACAGAATAGGAATCAAGGAATAAAATGCCAAAAATTAAGAAAAATCTCTTGAGAAACCAGGAACGTTCTCAATAGTTTTGGTAAAATTGATGCACTAGGCTAGTCTACTAGTATATGATAAATCCTAAAAGAAAAAAAAAATCAAACAAAGTGTGAAGGATGCTATCAGACTGTCACATAATTTTAGTGGAATAATTATACCAAGAAGGTGCATCATTCTTTGTTAATTCTAAGAATTAGCACAGCTGTAATTACAACCTAAATTTTTCATGAATAACTATAAAACTTTAGTCTTAATTTTAAATAGGTCCACTCTAATAAGTATTTTCAAAGTACTAATTTTCTCACTTAACAAGAATTTCTCATAAATGTATATTCCTAAGGGAAGAAATGCTATTATCTAAACTCTTAATAGTAGTTACATCTGAGGGAGCAAAAAATGAGGGAAAAGAATTACTAATTTTTATAGCTATATCTCACTATTGTTTGAATTTGTTAACATAAGTGTAGTATTTTTGTAATTAAATTAAAAAATCATTAAAATTTAAAGACCTGCTATTGTTTTAGATTAAGAGCCATTACTATAAATTGGTGTTGGAGAAAGCAAAGGCAATGAAATTGATGAACAGATCTTTACTGGACAAAATCACTATAAACAGGAAAATGATAAATGAAGAAAAGAGCGATGTCTTTAATATACTTGACTGGACAATAAAACAAACAGTACATAAATCACTTGATGTTGGAGAGACACCTTTAAATGTTGCAGAATGCCGAAGCAATCTCTACTTTTTGGTCAAGAATGATCTAGAACTACATTGTCCAATAAACTAGCCACTAGCCACACATAGCAACTGAGCACCTGAAAAATGGCTGTCTAAATTGAGATGTGCTGTGCATGTAAAATACCCCTAGATTTCAAAGATTTGGTATATCCCCCAAAAAAGTAAAATGCCCCATTAATATTTTTTATATTACCTATATGTTGAAATGGTACTATTTTTATATAATGGGTTACATGAAACATATTAAAATTAATGTCATCTGTTTATTTTTATATTTTTATGTGGCTACTAGAGAAATTAAAATTACATATGTGGCCTACATATGTGGTTCGTGTTATATATTTTTTTTTAATAATTAAATCTTTATTGTTCAGATTACATTTGTTCCTCTTTTTTCCCCCCATAACTCCCCTCCTCCCAGTTCCCACCCCACCCTCCGCCCTCACTCCCTACCCACTGTCCTCATCCATAGGTGCATGATTTTTGTCCAGTCTCTTCCCGCATTTCCCACACCCCTTCCCCCCCCAAGCATAGTCAGTCCATTCCCTTTCTATGTCCCTGATTCTATTATAATCACCAGTTCATTCTGTTCATCAGATTATTTATTCACTTGATTCTTAGATTCACTTGGTGATAGATGCGTATTTGTTGTTCATAATTTGTATCTTTACCTTTTTCTTCTTCTTCCTCTTCTTAAAGGATACCTTTCAGCATTTCATATAATACTGGTTTGGTGGTGATGAACTCCTTTAGCTTTTCCTTATCTGTGAAGCTCTTTATCTGACCTTCAATTCTGAATGATAGCTTTGTTGGATAAAGTACTCTTGGTTGTAGGTTCTTGGTATTCATCACTTTGAATATTTATTGCCACTCCCTTCTGGCCTGCAAAGTTTCTGTTGAGAAATCAGCTGACAGTCGTATGGGTATTCCCTTGTAGGTAACTGAGTTTCTTTCTCTTGCTGCTTTTAAGATTCTCTCTTTGTCTTTTGCTCTTGGCATTTTAACTATGATGTGTCTTGGTGTGGTCCTCTTTGGATTCCTTTTGTTTGGGGTTCTCTGCGCTTCCTGGACTTGTAAATCTATTTCTTTCACCAAGTAGGGGAAGTTTTCTGCCATTATTTCTTCAAATAGGTTTTCAATATCTTGTTCTCTCTCATCTTCTGGCACCCCTATTATTCTGATGTTGGTACGCTTGTAGCTGTCCCAGAGGCTCCTTACACTATCTTCACACTTTCGGATTCTTTTTTCATTTTGCTTTTCTGGTTGGGTGTTTATTGCTTCCTCGCATTTCAAATCTTTGACTTGATTCTTGCGCTCCTCTGGTCTGCTGTTGGGAGTCTGTATAATATTCTTTATTTCAGTCAGTGTATGCTTACTTTCTAGTTGGTCCTTTATCACACCATCGAGGGTCTCATTAGATTTCCTGTACATCTCATCAAGTTTATTGACAGCCTCTAGAAGCCTCTTGAGAGACCTCAAAAGTGTGGTTTTGAATTCTATATCCAGTAGCCTGCTTTCCTCCGGATCTGTCCTTTGTGGCCTGTTTCTTTGTCTTGGCATTTTTTTATGCTTCGCTGTGTCGATAGAGTGGCTTTCCGTGTTAAGTGTCCCAATTACCTGAGGTAGACACTCTTGGTGCACCCCCTTGTGGTCTCTGTGAGCAGTCTTGTAGTCAAGCCTTGATTGTTGTAGGTAATTACTACTTGACCTCCAGGCCAACTGGCTGTGAGAATCAGCTGTGTTTGCAGTGGGAGAACTTCTGTCCTCTAGGGAGGTGCTAATCTAGCCTTTGCCTGAGGCTATCCGGCAAATGGCTCTGTGCAGGGCTTGGACGGGGCGGGTCCCACAGGATCAACAGGGCGGAGGAGGGAGCAGTTATGGCTGCTCTCAGTCCGTCCCCAGGGGCTCTGCCTCTCTGTCCCAGCAACCGCTGCAAACCTCAGAGGGACGAAAGCCAGACAGTCCCGCTTCTCCCGTTTGAGTCTGGGTCCCTAGAGACTCGCCCGGATCTGGAGCTCAGAGTCTGAGGCTCCCTCCGGATTGAAACAGTCAACCGCACCCTCAGCCACCAGCCCGTGCTGCGCGCACTCCGCACCTTAGTATTTTACTTCAGCACTGCGCCTCCTCTGATTCTCGGTTCCTCCTAGTTGTAGAACTTCCACTCAGCCAGCCTTCCTGTGGTTCTGGATGATGTCCGTTCCGTCTTTTAGTTGTATTTTTGAAGTGGTTGTTCGAGGCAGCAAACTCCCGCGTTAACCTATGCCGCCATCTTGGTTTCTCTGTCCTCGTGTTATATTTCTAATGAAATAGTGCTGGTCTAAGGTCTTGCCATATCCTTAATGCCACAAGAATAAACAGTCTACTTTGTCTCTTGTGTCTTGCCTGTTTCAGATTTTTCCACTTTTATCAGATTTTTCCACTTTTAGCACAAGGGAATATGCCAAAGCAAGAAATCAACTAAAACATGAAGGTATAGATAAGCTTATCTCTGCACAAACATTTTAATGTTCCATATATTCAAAATGATCAAAAAAATAAAGCAACAAAAGAAGTCTGCTTATGTTTCATAAATCAGAAAACAAGACATGTTAGACAACATTCCTATGTGGTAAAAGTTACCCTCAACAAATTTAGAACCATTTCTTCTAACTTAACTTTTTTTCCTGAAAAGAGGGCTTTTTATATATGTTTAAAATTGTAGAGGGCCCCAGATTCAGATTTATTTCTATGCATATTAATAAAACTACTCCCTTTGTTTTACTATACTATCATAAGAATTCTTATTCTCATTAGTCTACTTACAAACTAGCAAAACCAAGAGATGCCAACATCCTTCAACAGTTCAGCAGCCTAAATGTCCAACTATAAAAATATATGAAAAGTAAATTTAACATGTTTATAATTATCTGTAATATACAAAATATATTACATGACACAAGTAAACCAATAGATTTCTAAGCACTAAAAGCTGATTACATACTTTTAAATTCTAGCCATCCCCTCAGAAAGACTCACTGTTCTTTTTTCCTTAATTTCATAGTTTGGTGAATGGTATCGCTAACAGTTATTCAAGCCAGAAACCTGGAAGTCATTATCCCTGACATTTCAATCAATTACCAAGCCTTGTTCATTCTACTTCTACACTGCTTCCAGTGATTTTCTAAAATACAAATCAGATTTGCTCACTTCCTAGCTCAAAATTCTTCAGTGGCTCTTTATCATGTACAAACTTTAAAGTATCTTGTATAGCATATTTGACCCCATATGACCTAGCTCCACTGCCATCCCTAGAACTGCCTATCTGCCCAGCCACTCCTAATTTCAGATTTTATATTTCATCAATTCCAATTCCTGGCAGTATAAAAAAACATGCCTAGCTGCCTTCTTACACCTCTGTGGTTGAAGGCATACAATTTCTCAGTCGGATATCTGCCTGACAGTCTCTACCTGTTCTTCAATTCTCACCTTAAAGGTTACTTCCTCTATAACTTTGTAACTGAAGCCCCAATATATTATGGTCCTAAGTACCCACTATATACCTTTACATAACTAGTACACCTTTATTAAAGCAATTATCATATTGCTTTGCAGTTATGTGTTTGCATGTCCAGCTCCCTTCTAAACAGTAAGTTCTTCAATGTAGGGTTACTTTTTGTCATTGTATTTACAATGCCATAGCACTGAATTTGGTACTAAATAAATGTTAAATCGTGGCAACTTAGACTTCACAATAAATGATACACCCCAACCTCTAAGATTTGGGACTCCATTCATTGATTCATTCCACAAGCATTTATTGAATATCTATTATGTGCCAAGTGCTATCCAGGCATTGTGAACACAGCAATGAACAAAACAGTCTCTGGCCTCAAGGAGCTTACATTGTAATGGCGGAGACAAAAAATAAACAAACATATATTTAAACATACAATGCCTGATAATGATAAAGGCAATAGAGTAAAATGGAGCAGGGAAAGAGATCAAAGTGATGGGGTGTATGGCTATTTTAGAAGGAAGACCATATGATAAAGTGGAGAAGAGCACTCTGAGTTAATACCTGAGCTGATACTTGAATTGAGTCAGTGAGTCACACAAATTATCTAGGGAAAAGAGAATTATAGGAAAAAATAAGAGCAAGTGCAAAGTTCTGAGGCAGGACAAGCTTGAAGTGTCTAATAAATAACAGGAAAACAGGTATGGTAACAGCAGAGAAAGGGACACAGAAGTCAGTAGGATAACTAAGGGCCAGAACAAGTAGGGCTCGAAGGCCAAGGCAAGAGCTTTTATTGTGAATGTGCTGAGAAATCCCTGAAAGGTTTCAGCAAGAGAATGACATGATCTGACTAACCTTTGCTGAAGATCATTCTAGCAAAAATGTGAGACACTGACTATAAGAGGTAAGAGTAGAAGGAGGAAAATCTATAAAGAAGTCTAAAAACTAACAGACACGCAGCATGTCTAGGGTAGTAACAAAGAAGGTAACAAGTAGTGGTTGGATTAATGATATATTCTGAAAGCAAAGGTAACAAAACCTTAGTGTACTGACTATATGGGATGTGAAGAAGGAAAGAGACATGTCACTCAGAGTCTTGGTCTGATCAACCAGTTACATTTACCAAGATGGGGAAGACTAGGGCAGGAAATGGGAAAACAGCAATCAAAAATTGTGATTTGAACATTTTTAATTTGAATGCCTGCTGGACATCCTGTACAGTTAAGTAACAATTGGATATACAAATTTAAAGCGCAGTGGCGGTGCAAAAATTGGAAATAAATATTCAAGCCAAGGAACAGGACCACCCAGGGAGTAACAAAGATAGAGGGCCAAGAGGATTGAGCCATGGTGGTTAAACTAAATCGGAAAGGTCACAAAGAAGAAATGTGGCCTGCAAAGGAGATTAAGGAAGAAAACAGAAGTAGCATCCCAGAAGCCAAGTGTAAAAAATATTTTTGAAAGACAAGAGTAATCATTTGCTTTAAATGTTAAAAGGAAGAACTGAGAATATTTTTACTAAATTTGATAGGATAGAGGTTGTTGGTGACATTGGAATGGCTTCAGTGGGTTGGGGAGACAAATTCCTCACTGGAATGGGTGAGACAGCAGTTGAGGTAAGGAAGAATGATATAATAGGGAGGGAGAAACTGATGATGCAAGCAGAGGATAGGGAGGTTAACTATAATAAAGGCATATTTACTATTGTTTTCAAATACTGGAACAAAAATTAGCAACTATAAGATTAGAAATTCTACCAATTCCTGCTTTGTTATATTTTATTAGAAATGCAAGGGGAGTATTAAGTAGAGTATGATATTCTGAATTCTCCTCAGGGCAGTTAAGGCATGTGAGACTCGGGATTTACACATATATCAAGCTCACATATGCAACATCTTTCTTAAGAGTTATTTTTGCCTTAGTGAAGTTTAGGATTCATTAAAGCCTGTACAAAATCAGTTCTTCAGTCATTTGAATCCAATCAGTCTAAGAAACAAAAATTCTGCTTCTTTAGTAATGCTAGCCTATATCTTTGTGGAGGACTGGGCAATCTTGTAAATGTAGCAGTTAAATATACTTTAAACTTTTATAAAGTGCTCAGTATTCTGATGACAAAATAGATTACAAAGTTCTTTATCTTGGGTCACTATGGGCTACTACCTGTGGGAGTCTCCAAAAAAAGAGATTTCTTTAAACAGGTTACCATTTTTAAAGATAATGGATGACTCAAAGGTCTATAATAGAGGAAATCTAGTTTTAAGAAAAAACTTAATAAAGTGCAAAACCCAAAAAAGATTTTTGTATTTTCCCTAACACAAAAGCATTATACAATAAACCTTTTAATTAAATCTATATTCTCATCTCACAGAGATAATCATTATTTACATTTTGCTGCATCTGCATCTAGACCAGCGGTTCTCAACCTGTGGGTCGCGACCCCTTTGGGGATCGAACGACCCTTTCACAGGGGTCGCCTAAGACCATCCTGCATATCAGATATTTACATTACAATTCATAACCGTAGCAACATTACAGTTATGAAGTAGCAACGAAAATAATTTTATGGTTGGGTCACAACATGAGGAACTGTATTTAAAGGGCCAGAAGGTTGAGAACCACTGATCTAGACCTTTCTATATTTTTTAAAAAGCTTGTGTATGAGATGTATCTCCTATGAGCACAGAATCCTGTATAGAAAGAGTTTCTAGCCAATATTTTGTCAAAATTTTTTGCACTCCAGTTAAAAACATTTCACATCATGACACAGTACATTCAGATTCATACCCATGTGACTGAAAAAAGTTCCATAAAATACTATTTATGCTGCTCTTTTTTAAAAAAATCTACTCTAGTTCATTTTTAATTTAAAAATGTTTAGCCCTAACCAGTTTGGCTCAGTGGATAGAGCACTGGCCTGCGGACTGAAAGGTCCCAGGTTTGATTCCGGTCAAGGGCAAGTACCTTGGTTGTGGGCACATCCCCAGTAGGAGGTGTGCAGGAGGCAGCTGATCGATGTTTCTCTCTCATCGATGTTTTTAACCATCTCTCTCCCTTCCTCTCTGTAAAAAATCAATAAAATATATTTTTTAAAAAAATTTTTAGATTCTTATAGTTTAAATTAATTTATTCAGTAAGTTGTTTCACTTGATTGTTTAAAAAACATACTAAAACAGCATATTTCAACATCAGAAACTTTCACAGCAGGGATAAAAAAAAATGCTCTATTTTAAATGACTTGGAATTTTGGTTATAGAGCAAAGTAAAAGAGAAATTTTAAAAAATCAAAAGATTAAACCACCTAACCAAGAGTCTTTAACAAAATAATAAAATTAAAAATACACTCAATTTCCACACTTCTAAGGTCCTCCACTCCCAATGTCAAGCGCATTCTGCAAATAACCACGAAATGTCTTTCCTCTGCAAAAGAGCATAACTTAACATATACTTGATCCATCACATCACAGAGGTACTTGTGTATAATATAATAACATGAAAAATTATACTTGGACAGCAGAGAAATGGCTTCATATTTTAAAATCTGCTAATGAACCACAACTGATTGTCCTATAGTTTTCTTAATGCATTCTTCCATAAATGAACTTGCACTAGTTAATACAATGACATATTTCATACTTAAAAATGCAAAATAATTCCTACATCTACTTGGAGGTTTATTCTCATTTCTATTCAAACCAGGTTTATAAAATACTAGAGGCCCGGTGCATAAATTCGTGCACCAATGAAGTCCCTTGACCTGGCCTGTGGGATCAGGCTGAAACTGGCTCTCTGACATCCCCCAAGAGGTCCCGGATTGTGAGAGGGCGCAGGCCAGTCCGAGGGACCCCACCGGTGCACAATCAGGGCCGGAGAGGGACGTGGGAGCTTGACCAGCTGGGGAGGGACTGCAGGAGGGCTCCAGGGCATATCCGGCCTGTCTTACTCAGTCCCGATCCGCCAGACCTCAGCAGCAAGCTAATCTACTGGTTGGAGCATCTGCCCTCCTGATGGTCAGTGCATGTCATAGCAACTGGTCAACCGGTCGACTGTCTGCCCCCTGGTGGTCAGTGCACGTCATAGAGAGCAGTTGAGCGGCCTTAGCATATAATTAGCATATTACGCTTTGATTGGTTGAACAGACGATCGGACACTTAGCATATCAGGCTTTTATTATATAGAGTATGTTGTAATTTAAATTAACAGAATAAAGACAATTTGTGACATTAGGTCTATAGTTGGAGTCTAGGCCTCCTCTTTAAAATACCTGGACTGAAGAAAAAAGAGGTTTTAAGCTAGGTATTATTTAGAGCAGCGATCGCCAACCTTTCGGACCACCGGTTGATGACTGCTGATTTAAAGGACCTCATATAGACCTTACTCAAAGGTCTGCAGAAAACATTCATTAATGGGAAGCAGAATGAGTAGGCAAATAGCTCTATTCAAACTGCTAAATTGGCCATGTATAAAGTGACACATCATGGCATACTGTGACAGGTTGCTCTCACCAACACAAAACTATATCACGACCTCCAAATTACTATTTTTTCACACAGTACCTGCTTTTTATTGTTTCTGTCTCTTCACCACCTGTCACTTCTTACTACTCTATCCATATCTCACACTAGATACAAAAACTAAATCAAAATGAATCAGACTTATACATAAAATCTAAAACTATAACACTACTAGAAGAAAATACAGGAGAAAATCTTTGTGACTTTGGGTTAGGCAAAGATTTCTTAGATACAACACCAAAAGCATTATCCATTAAAATTTTTTACCAATTTAAAGACTTCATCAAATTTTAAAATTTCTGTTCTTACAGCATGAATGGACCTGGAGAGTATTATGCTAAGTGAAATAAGCCAGTCAGAGAAAGATAAGTATCACATGATCTCACTCATATGTGAAATCTAATGAAAAAAATAAACTGATGAACAAAAATAGACCCAAAGGCATAGAAGCACAGACTGTTGAACCTCAGAGAGAAGACAGGGGAGGGTGGGTGGCAAGAGATTAACCAATGAACTTGTATGCTTATATGCATATATGCATAATCCGTGGACACAGACAATGGAGTCATGAGGGCCTCGGGGTGAGGGGAGGGACGGAGTGGGCTGGAAGAGGTTAATAGGGGAAAAAGGAAGATCTATGTAATATTTTCAACAATAAAGTTTTAAAAAAAAAATCTGCTCTTCAAGACACTGTTAAGAGAATGAAAAGACAAACCACAAATGGGAGAAAATATCTGCAAATCACATAACTGATAAGACTTTTATCCAGAGTATATAATAAAACTCTCAAAACTTGATATCCAAAACGAACAACAATTTGAACAATACTTCATCAAAGAAGTTATAAAGATGGCACCAAAAACTGCTAACATAATTTATCACTAGAGAAATACAAATCCATTTACATAAAATTGTGGAAAAGGCAAAACTTTAAGGACAAGAAATATATCAATAATTGCCAAAAGCTTAGGTTTAGGTAAGGCGTTGACAATAAAGGGGCACAGATGAATTTTTGGATTGATGGAACTGTACTCTATTTTAATTATACGGGAGTTACATGACTATACGCTTTTGTTAACATTCACAGAATATATATCCTTAAAAAGGTTAATCTTACTGTATGTAAATTATATCTACAGTCTTTAAATGAAAAAAAAAATCCACATTCCCTAGAAATTCCTACCAAAATACAACTGACAGCACTGATTCTTTAATTTCTGATTACTGGCTTTAAAATATACCTATCCAAAGCCAGTGAGTAATTAGTGCAGCTTTAATGAAGTTACATTAGTAAGACTAAAGATCTATTTCTTTCTTAAAATTAGGGCTATAGTCTTGCCTAATTTAATTCTGTAGTCATTACCTAAAACTTCCATGAATTATTCAACTTTGCATGAGTAATGATTGTAAAACTTAGTCTCCTTTAACTATCAACTCTATTCCTACTCCCTATATAAACAAACCACACAATTCTTTGCAATGCACTCAGAGATATATATAAAACTGTATTTTTCATCTGGATAATTTTTGTTAGCTTTGATCAAATAATTGCATCATACCCCTCCCCGAAGAACTGACCTCCAGGTCGCTTCACAATGGACATTCCCTTTCACTTAGATCACATTCCACTTGCTAAGACCACCACCCCTCCCCGAAGAACTGACCTCCAGGTCGCTTCACAATGGACATTCCCTTTCACTTAGATCACATTCCACTTGCTAAGACCACCATCTCTCCCCAGACACGCAAAGAGAATTCTCCACCCAGAAAAAGCCCGCCAAAAGTGCTTTAAAAATCTCTGACTCCTGTCCCCGGGTGCTGGCGCCATTTGGGGGCTCAGACCATCTGGTTTGCGAATAATGGAATAAATTTGTAATCCCTCACCATTTTGGCCTCGTGTGTTCCTCCTTCGGCGACCCTCACACAATTTTTTATTCTGAATAGTCTAAAATACTCTGGCAAGTCCAAATGATATTAAATATGTCCACATATAATAATTTTTTCTAAAACACACCTTTTTTCCCTAATCCCTTGCTCATAAACCTTAGTGACTTACCAGGGTCTACAAGATATAAACTAAGCTTTCTGGCATTCAAGGTTCTCCACAATTTGTTGTCAATCTACTGTTTCAGTCATATTTCTAACACTCTCAGATACAAATCCTCCATTCTGCACCGGATGGCCTCTCAGTCTAGCCTGTTCATGCCAACTTCTGAAATGCCCTCTTTGAATTACCTGGTTATACAATCCTAGTCACTACAAAAGGCTTATCTCAAATCCAGCTTTTTCCTTTAACTATTTGAAGACATTGATTTCACCCTTCTGTGATTTCTTTTGCATTAATTATCTTTGGTATTCATTTGTCATTATATACTATTTTATATTCCTATTTAAGTGTTTCATTTATAAATGTCATCTCATAGTCTATAATATAGTTTCTTAAGGGCAGATACTGTTTCTCAAATGCTTCTTGTATCCCCAGAATCACAACAGGTACTCAATTCAGAGAAAAAAATTAATGTGGAATTTTATTTAAAGTTCATTTTAAACCACTTTAAATTTTAAATTAATTTTAAATTCATTTAAGGTACTTAACTTCTTGGAAAAGCTTATTTTATAGCTTGAGAAAAAATCCAGGAGCACTACACTTTTACTCCCTGAGATCTACCACTGAATCACATTCATCTTCATATTTCCAGAGTTGAATACAGTGTCTGATACATGCAAAACACTCAAATATTTAAATTTCATTTTCTAAGGTCTCAAAGTAAGACATAGAACCCTGGAGTTCTATTCCAATCCTCCCATGATTATATTAGTGCCTTGAAATGTTTTCTCATGTCTCCTACTTGTTCACAGATTCTCCCAAAAAAGACTACAAATATCACAAAGACAAAAACCGTGCTTTCTCCTCTCTTTCAAGCTTGCAGAGCAACTATCACAGTGCTGAGTTTATGCATAGAGGTAAGCAGTATTTCTATCAGATTTCTTTAAAGTAACATAAAGGCAACTTATATATACTTCTCTGCCCCATGTAAAAGCAAATTAGTTACTCTTCCTACTGGGAAGATTTATTTTTCATCATCTTTGGCACAAATTCTAGAATGCTATCTGCCAGGTCCCATGCCCCGATGAATATGCATCCACAAACAATTATGAAGATAGATAGCTTTGGGGAGGGGGCACTCTTTCATCAGGTCCCATTGCTGGCCTGTGGTTAGGGTGAAGGGTAAGTGGGGGAGGGGTGTGGCCCTATGATTAATCACTGCCCACTCTGCTTAGGGGTATTTATCACAGCCCACTGTCAGGTAAATCACTGGAAAAACACCTCTTCAGTAATTAATGTGAAGTGACGGATGGACAGCCCCTGGACCCATTAATCAGGAACATCAGCAGCCTACTGAGATTATGAATGTCAGGATGCATAAACTGCCGGTGGATCAATAGGCCCAGGAATTCATCCAAGGCACTAATTTCCGAGGCATCTCCGGTACATTAGGCTCCCTGGACCCCTCCCCCAATCTGAAATGAAAAGCAAGACTTCAGAACAAAGAGCAGGAGCTGAGTGAGGTCTGAAGTGGCCACTGCAAAAAACAAAACAAAAACAAAAAACAACAAGGAAGCTGCCCCATGATTAGGGAAAGTACCAGGATAGCAACATAAGCATAGTACTATACTGACCAGGAGGCTCTCAGAAGGCTCAGTACCCTGGAAAAGCAGGAAAACCAGGAAGACAACAGTTAACATCAGTGCTTAGAGCCTGATTATCCATTTTAGGGGTAATCCAGCTTCTTGCTTCTAACCTATTACTAATTTTCCTGTCCACATTTTCTTTCCTTTCATATTGGCACCACTAATATAGAGTAGAGAAAGAGAAAGAAAATTCAATTTCTGCTACCTAACAACCTAGGTAAAAATTTCTACTTAAGAAGAAAATAGAATTTTGAATTATCCTTGAATTTAATTTAGTCTCATTACCATGACAAACTGGGAATTGCCAGCAGAAGTACCCACAGTGTCTTCAATTAAGAAAAAGGTGGTCTTCCTGAAACATTTACAAAGCATTCTGCCAATATACTATACAGGTTAAAGGTTAAACTGTGTGGTGGGATTCCAGCAAAATGAAATCACATCTTAATTCTATTTCCTCTCCAAGTCAAACAAAAAAATTTCTCCATCAAAAGGGTCTGTTCAACTTGTAAAACAGTATGGAGCAGAAGAATTACTGTTTGGTTGTCACCCCAAGTTTAGTCAATTTTGTATGGGAAATAAGGCTGTGCTTTGGCCTCATATTGAACACTCTCTAGGCTGCAGTGACGGGAATGAGACTGCACTTGCTGCCACATCCCGCCAAACCCCAGTGCTGTGCTTTGTGGTCACACTCAGGCCAGGACTGCAATCCTTGGTTAGAAAGTGTCTCAGAGTTACAGCTGCCTGTTCCGCTAAATCTCATTTCATCCTACTGATGGATAGATGGACAGATGGCTGCTTGGTGAAAGCAGCATTATCAGATGGAGCCTCTGAATGATGGATAGCCCTCTTTCTACTTTCTCCAAACCACCATCGATCCAAGCCATATTTCAGTGGTCAGAAGCCCAGTAATATTAAGACACACAATCAGGTTAAGTTACTTGCAGTGTAAACCTCTAAAACAGAAATTCTAACACCTCTGCTTTGCTGTCAAGAACTAGACTGAAAATGTTAGTTCCATTCTTTCTAGTTGCTAACCCAATGAATCCCAACAGCTCAAAGTCCAAAGGGAACAGCTGGGCTCCATTCCTAGGAGCACTTGAAAAGCTAGTTTGCCTGCCAATTTTTTACTGGCCAGTTCTGTGAAATGAACTCTGCAGTAGTAGTGAGCGGACCTGTGAATATGTGTATCCAGTGAAGTTATTAGAACCATATAAACCACAAAGAGTTTGTCAGTGATATAATCACTAACCTCAAACATGTACAGCCTTAGATATACCAAGTGGACCTACCAACATCAAAGAGGGCAATTAAAACCAGAACAGATTAAAATTTTGTCTTTTGCACATAATCCTAAAATGCTGTTTCTATCTAGTCTGCTGGCTGGCTTCTATTCTCTTGTGTACATATTAAATCCTAAGTACTAATCCTTCCCTGTTTTCACAAGCACACTTCTGCATCCATTTGCTCTCTCACCTTCTAGATACTCATTGCAGCTTGTCTATTTGGACCGCATGCCCTCTTTGTTCCTTCCACATTAGCCTGTGCTCTCAGCAATTCAGAATCGTATAACTGGACTCTGTATCTAAGTTACTTCCACTCATGTGGTTAGAAGAAATGGACTCTGACTCCAGCTTTGTGATACAAGTTCCAGAACCCACATGCCCTATTTTTCTAAGCTCACGTATCCCCAAATGACTTCTCCTCTAAATGCTTCACAGTCAGCTATAACCCAAATCAGCTTGGCTTGGCTCCTAATCCTCCTCCTCTTGACTGACTTGCTGTCACCCTGAGCCTAATACTCACAAAGAATTTGTTTGTACTTGTTTGTGGGGCCAGAAAAATGTCTCAGTGAGTGGCAACAGTCAAGTGGAGTGGCCACTGTCATTCTTCTTGCTGTAATGGTAGTGTACTTTAATACTTTAATATTTATGCCTTAACAACACCTATAGCCCTGTTACTAGCAAAAAAAAAAAAAAGAAAAAAGAAATCATGTGCTATTTATACAATATACTACTTAATTATATATAGTAAATCAAGAACAGTACTGCCCTCCATATAAACATTAAAGAATTTTTACAGACTCTTAGAATTACATTACTGAAGTCAGAACTCAATGTCCTCAATTTTTGAATAAGAAAACTGAGGATCTGAGGTTGTAGCATCCATGGTTAGATGGATATTAAGTAGCAAAGCAAGACTGGAACCTAGATTTCAATTACAAATGCTGTGCTCATTCTATTATATTTCTCACACATGTCATTTTCATCCATGGGATTTCAGAGGGAATGGAGAGGGTAATGACAGATGAGTGCCATTTGTGTGTGTGCCTGTGTGTTTTGGGGGAGGAAGGTGGTCACAAATAATTAAATTTGGTCATCCATACTACTGTGCTTGCCATCAAAGTTGCCCATGGGATCACCTGAGAGCCAATCACCATCTTAGAGAACAAAATTAGAGGAAACCCTGACAACTAGAAACGTCTACTCTTCTTCTGTCTTTATGTATTTGTCTCAGTTCTATCTAGACAGCCATAAAGAAAAAGAACAGAAAAAAATCTGATACAAGTAGAATCAGAAAGCAAGATTTTCCACACCTTAAACTAAATGGAGAGAAGAGCAATGCGTTCTCTTTATTTCCAAGGATGCCACATTCTGGTCAAATGCAGAGCACAAGTTGACTGATTGGACTTCACCCTCTGGTGGCCAAAATGTGTCACTGCTCCATTTCCTGATTGCCAATTACCTCCATACTAATCTTAAGCTTATAACTGAAAAAGACCTTTGAAAATTATGTGTGCCCCAGCTGATGTGGCTCAGTTGGTTGGGCATCGTCCTGTGCACTGAAGGGTTGCCAGTTCGATTCCGGGTCAGGGCACATGCCCGGATTGTATGCTCAATCTTCAGCAGGGGAAGAGGGGTTCGGCAGGCAGCTGATCAATGTTCCACACTCACATTGCACTCACATCGATGTTTCTCTCTCTCTCCCTCTCCATTCCTCTCTCTCTAAAAATCAATTTTAAAAAAAGGAAAAATAAAATCATGTTCTATAACCTCATTTTGGTTGAGAAATTTAAGACAGCTATTTAAGTGGTAACTTAGTATTTTATCACCATCACAGCTGGTTAACCAGTTTTCCAACCACTATGTGCTCAGGATATATTAGCTGAGCAAAGTTTAATCAGGAAGTTAATCGTGCTGCAAAAATCATCCCATAATACACATCAAAAACAAATGTGTTATCCACACCAATGCTCATCGTCATTAGTATAAATGATCAGGATGACTTTTCCATCCCATTCCCACAGCAATGTGTCTCATACACTGGACAAGAACTCTACTACGACTACTCTTAGCACCAGATAAAACATTTCTCCTAAGAATTAAAAAAACAACAACCCAGCACTTCCCCACAACAAAATAACTCTAGTTAGGTGAATAATAAGGATTGACAATTCTTTAAACTCTTATTTTATTTCTATATACTCCTTAAATTCATAGAAAGGTTGTTTATTTGCATTAGCCAAATACGTTTTAGAATAATCAATTTTTTATACTCATTTGCAAGGCCAGCTAAAGTCAACACAAAGATCCTTTCATTAAAAATGGTCTTTTTATAGAGTTTCTATTTGGTTAAGAAAAATCTATTAAGCAATGCCTAAGAGAACAATGACATATTTTTCCAAATCTACTGCTGTGAACCATGTCTAATTATGTTTTCTGTTTCATTATGATTTAGGCCCTATAAGCAAAAGTGAATTAGTGGTAGAGTAGTAGTAGTATTAGTACAGAGGAAGAGAAAGAGGAAAAAAATAACCAGCTACCATTTAATGAGTACTTATGATGTGACAGGCACTGTGCTAAATGTTTTACATATATTATCTCATTTGATTACATTATAAGACTATGAGGTAGCTATTATTATCCCAATTTTACAGATGAGAAATCTGAACCTTAAATAACTCAAGATCACACAGCTTCTAAGTGTTGGTTAAGATTTCAAAGACCCTGCATTTAACTACTAGACTGCCTGATAGCAGAATGGTCTCTCACAATAATATATTAATTTCATAAGTATTCACACTTTGCTTGCAATCTGTATAAATGTAAAGCAACTAAAGAGAATTCAAAGACTGCTGCAGTAAAACAAGAAAACTAACAAGAATGAAAGAACTTCCATGCTTTCACAGCATGCCTGATGCCAATAACCTTCCAGACTTAAAAGTGCTGACAATAATAATTCACTATTGTCTCTGAAACTTCCTCATTCACCTTGCCTCACCCTCAAAGCCATATGGCAAAGAACTTCACCAGGTGTCAGGAGAGGACTCCATCTCTTCTATTCCCCATAAGAATAATCTCTATACTTCTTAGTAGAACTTGCCCAACCATTTCAAAACATTATCCTTTTCTATGTCTTCCCTTTCTCCAGAGGCGCATGTGAACATGGCAACAATGACCAGTGAAATGCACAACTGAGTTCTTAGACTGGAATAAGTTTCAAATCAGAATATAGAGTATACTTTCAAATCTGAATGTAAAAAAACAAGAAACTTGTACATCAAATATATACTGCAGATGTTTTTTTCAAATATAATCCTGAGCAAAATAATAGTTATAGTATCTTATTATTAATCTGCTTTGGACATTACAGCCTTTGTCTCTCTTCATGCAGTTGGACAAAGAATACACCTTACATAACTGGGAAGAAACATTTCATGAAAAAAACTGATTACTAAAACAATGAAAGATACAGGATACATGATTCCAGTAGGATCTTAGGGGCACCAAAGTAGATAAACAAACTATAGCATGAAAAGGTTTTTCTTAAAACACAGTTCAAGCCCCCAACTTATTTTACACTCCACTGGCTATAGTTGTCATGCATCAGCACCAACTGATTTCATGCCTTATAGGTTGGGAAACAGTTTGCAGCTTAGTCTCTTTCACACTCCATTGATAAGGTAACCCCATGGTTCACCAAGTTTAATGTTAGCACCTATTACCATGAGCCACCTCAAAAGGCAGTCAGATCAAAGCTTTAATATAACTGAACAATAGCAATATAATATGCAATAGAAAGATAGAAAAGTCTGCTTCCTACTCTGTTTATCTACCTTGGGCAGGTGTTGGGGAATAGAGGGCTGGAGAGAGAAGAAAAATAATTCCCTCCTAAAACTTCTTCCTCACATTACACACCTAAAAGTTGGTCTGTGTTTCTAGATTTGCTTGAAATTAGTTCCTCTCCCAGATATATCCTGGGTTACACTCATATTCTATAGTAACAATGAAAGAGTTGAAATGGATAAGGCTTTGGGAGCTGTACCTCAAACTTGACACGCATTAAACTTGATATTTTCCCTCTTTTGAATGTACAAAGTACAGCTAATAAATAACTGAGTAAATTTTGAAAACACATTGCCGAAACCGGTTTGGCTCAGTGGATAGAGCGTCGGCCTGCGGACTCAAGGGTCCCAGGTTCGATTCCGGTCAAGGGCATGTACCTGGGTTGCGGGCACATCCCCAGTAGGAGATGTGCAGGAGGCAGCTGATCGATGTTTCTCTCTCATCGATGTTTCTAACTCTCTATCCCTCTCCCTTCCTCTCTGTAAAAAATTAATAAAATATATTTAAAAAAAAAAAAAAAATTTTGAAAACACAGGCTTAATCTGTGCTAAGTAGTGTGTGTGTGTGTATGTGTGTGTGTGTGTATATATATATCATATATATGATATATATATACACATATATTATATATCTACACTAATAAAAGAGAAACATGGTAATTAGCGTACGACCGCTACCCTTCCCATTGGCTAATCAGGGAGATATGCAAATTAACTGTCAGCCAAGATGGCGGCCGGCAGCCAGGCAGCTGATGCGAACAGGGAGGCTTGCTTGCTTCAGTGAAGGAGGACTCCAACGTTCCCCGCCTGCCTTGCCGGCCTCTGAGCTTCAGTTGGAAACATTGTAACATTTATAGAAGATAAACAAAACCCCAGAAATCTCCTGTCAGTCAGCCGGGATCTCAGAGCTGGAGTCGCAACATTGTTTCGAATACAGAAAACAAAGGCCAGAAACCTGCTTTCAGTCGAGCCTCAGAGAGAAAGCCGGCTCTCAGCTCCAGTGACAGCCATAGAAGGTAAATAAATGCCAGAATAAAAAAAAAAGAAAAAAAGGAGAGGTTTGGAGCTTCAGTCGCCCGCCAGCCTGAAAACGGCCCTCAGCCCCTCACCCAGACTGGCCAGGCACCCCAGTGGGGACCCCCACCCTGAAGGGGGTGTGACCAGATGCAAACAGCCATCATCACCTCATCCAGGCTGGCCAGGCACCCCAGTGGGGACCCCCACCCTAAAGGGTGTGTGACCAGATGCAAACAGCCATCATCACCTCATCCAGGCTGGCCAGGCACCCCAGTGGGGACCCCCACCCTGAAGCAACAAGATGGCGGCTAATTTGCATACTGAAGGCAGGCGGCAGCAAGCAAGGCTGTCTACGGTCTGGGACCCGGATCTGTGACCGTGCCGGGCGGGATCAGCGGAGCCGCGAGGCCTCCCAGCACCGGGATCAGCGTGACAGGGGCCAGCGCCCAAACCCCCTGATTGCCCTGCGGCTCTGTGTGTGACAGGGGGCAGCGCCCCAACCCCCCCACCCCCCACGGGCCCTGCTCTATGTGAGACGGGGTAGAGCCATAACCTCCCCATCGGCCCTGCCCTGAGTGTGACAGTGGCGGCACCCCAACCCCCTGATCGGCCCTGCTCTGTGTGTGACAGGGTGCGGCGCCCCAACTCCCCTATTGGCCCTACTCTGTGCGTGACAGGGAGGAGCTCCTCAACCCCCCTGATTGGCCCTGCTCTGTGTGTGACAGGGGGCAAGCTCCTCCAACCTCCTGATTCGCCCTGCTCTGTGCGTGACAGGGGGGA
>NW_005871114.1:1246186-1264796 GCF_000147115.1 Myotis lucifugus
CCTCTCCCCCCCGAGTGCACAAATTTTTGTGCACTTGGGCCTCTAGTATATATATAAAATAACTCATTTGATCCCAACTACATACTAAGAGGTAGCCATTATTATCTCAATTTAACAGATGAGATACCTGAAACTTAAGTTACAGTTTAAGTGTTGGTTAGGATTTCAAAGTCCCTGCACTTAACTACTACAAATTACAATACATGCCTTCTAAAAAATAGGTCAAAGCAAAGCATAGCGTAGTTAAAAACAAAAACATCAAAGTACAATAGCAACAAAAGAGAATAACTGTAAAGGAGGTGGAGTCCCTGTTAGAAATATAGTTACAACTTGCTATCTATCTCCTCCCTCCCTGCAGCTATGCTAACAAGTGTAAAAGCCAAATGTGGCTGTTAAGAAACTAAGAAACCAAAAGACTTTAAAGCAAATTTCACTTGAAAGCAGGCAAAGAAAATATTAAATAAATAATAGATAAGATACTAATTAGAGCTTCAAGAACAAATAATTACCTGAGAACATAATATCTTCAGAACAATGCTCCTTTTAGGATCAGGAAGCCCGTACAGAGTGCTACAGGCAGCTTTCAAAGCAGAATAATCTATTGAACAAACATGGCTGAGGTATTTAAACTGCATTCTAATCTATCTGTTATTCTTATGACATAAAAAGAAAGATAAATGTTAAAGGCTGGCAAAAGCTAACAATAGGTAACTGCATTTTCTCACAAACAAATATCAAGTGCACATACTGTACTAAGTTCTTGTTAGGGGTAGTGGAGATGTCAAGTAGGACTACAAGTAATAACATGGTTTGAACCACACGAGTAATGTAGCCCCCCTCCCTCCTTTAAGTTCTCTCTACCTAACTGGGAGGGTAAGAACATTCTTGTAAGTTGTTTTAAGGTAATATGTAATTGCCAAATAAAGAGAAAAGCAGTAAATGATAAAAACCCAGAGGAGAGAGATCACTAAGGGACTAAAATGGTTGAAGATGTCATTGAGTAGGTGGAATTGGAACCAGACCTTCCTTTTTTAATTTTTTAAAAGTATAGTTGGCATACAATATTATATTAGTTGAAGGTACATAACATAGTGATTCAACATTTACACTTACAATCACATCATTAGGAACTAGGCCTTTAGAAGACAGAGACTTGAAAGGAAGCATTCCAAGTAGAAGGAATAGCCTAACAATATGCAGAGGCAGTAAGTCAGAAAGTGTTGCTTTGGAGACAGTTATAGAAACTAGTCTAGATAGAGTCAAAGGTTCAGTATTGGGAAGTAGTAGAAGATTCTGCTAGAAAAATGGTTTCCAGCCTGGAGAGCCTTCAACACTAGGTTTAGGCATTCAATCTCCTAGGCAATGGAGAATCGAGTCTAGATCCTACAGACAATTCCTAAGAAATTATACTAGTACAGTGTCTCTAGATCTCCTCCATACCATCCCTTACTCCATTTGCCCCTTTATTTACCCTGGCATCTTTTTAAAATATGGATAACATTGGTGTAAAGATGATAAGATAGCACATAATCTTCACACTGACATCTCTCTTATGCTTACTTAATACAATGGTATCAATGGCCAAGCAGTAACATATTTAACTCAAAAACAGAAACAGATCAGCAGGAGAGATGGGCTCCAAAACAATATGATCCAAGTCTAATCCTATATTCAGAATTAGACATGATACCAAAGGGAACCATCAAACACATTTACTTTGTATAACCATTCTAATAATCAGAGAAAGAACTGAACCAAAACCTGCCCCACATTAAATTCTACTCTGCAATACAAATAATATCCAGAAACTCTTGCCTTGATGTCTGATGAAGACAGCTATAGTTGGTTAATTGTCTCTGAAACAATAATTTGATGGTGTGTGTGTGTGTGTGTGTGTGTGTACACATATGTTAAATAAATAAATACATAAATAAATAACAGGATATACATTTGTCTGGGATAAAGGCCCAGTCATTTTAGCTCTAGATACGGTAATTGGCCTTACTACCATTGCAATAATGCCTTGAAAAGATAAGCCCTATCCCTAGTACTCTGATTGTTATAATCTCATTTCCTGGCATGAAGTGATATTTCTAGTGTCTTCAAAATTTTCAAACTTATCCAATCTATACTCTCATCAAAAGAACACCTAATCTTAAAATTTGATGACATAATGAAACAAATAACACCTTGAAAGGAAAAGTGAAACACACTATTTCTACCCTACCAAAACCCCCACACACACTCTAGCTGTTGATTTCATCCTATTATCAGAGCTAAGAAGAATAGGTTCCATTCAAATTGTCCACAGAACCTGAGCTGCTTAGCTCTTCTCTCATTTCTTCCCCTCTCCATCTCCTCTGTAACTTACACACAACCACCTCACTCTGCTGTCTATCTTCCCCCAACTGCTACCCTACAATTCACAGGCTATCACAGATTGTCAGCACTGCGTTTGGAGACTTGAGAAGTACTCTTGTGGGACAGTGCAGTGTGTTAGTACATCATTTCCCTGAACACAATGTCACTCTTTATAGCCAGTTGCAAATTAGTTTCCTCTTAAAAAAAAAAATAAAGCTCCTAATAAGACAGGTACAAGGAGATTTTAAATAACCAAGATTAAAATTCACTTTGGTTTACTCTCAAGATCTGGGACATTTCAGAGTCATGCACAATGAAATCCCATGCCTCTACTCATATGAGCCATACAAACCATCTAAGAATATCTGAAGTGAGCTTTCTGATACTAACAAAAGCAGAGACTACCAAAACCCTATCAAAGGAGAATTTTCTTTCCCTTTATCTATACCTATGGCTCCTCATTCTTAGATTCTATCTGAGAAGACTTTAAGGTCAGCTCTCAGCATCAACATTTACTTCTCAATTGCTGTGCAAAACCTTATTTAAAGTTCTGCAAATCACCAATATCATTTCATTATAGTTTCCATCCTTTTTTTTTTTTTTTGCCACGTGCTTCAGCAGCACACAAGACAATTATCTTCTGACAGATGCTGTGACTGACCCTCTTGTTACCACTAAAGCCTTCACCCTACACATCAGCTTCCCAGTTGCTACTGTCTACATGTGAGAGTCAGAAGCTGAAAGACTGAAAAGATCATCAGAGGATGTAGGTTAGAAAAACATCTCACAAAATAACAGGTCCTACCAATTTACTAAATTTTCTTTAAAAAAAATTTTAATTGAAAATAATACCTACAGAGTAATATTCAAAAACTGAAATCACTTTCACTAGATATCTATTTTTCATTTCCAAGTTCTTGGAGAGATTCATTCTGGTTTTTTTTTGGGGGGGGGGGGTGTTAAAATTTTATTTATTGATTTTTGGGGAGGAGCAGGGGGAGGAGGAGGGAGAAAGAGAAACATCGATTTGTGGTTCCACCCATCCATGCATCCATCAGTTGATTCCTGCACGCACCACAACCAGAAATCAAACCTCCAACCCCAGCACATTGGGATAACACTACAATCAACTGAGCTATCCAGCCAGGGCTTCATTACACTTTACTAAAAACTTAATTATCTATTCTTTAACCCAGGGGTGGGGAATGTCCACTGTATAAGGCCTGTGAAATCAATTTATCTGGCCCTGCCAAGGCATTAGAGATGAGTTAATTAAGTGTTTGACCAAATACAGCAGGCTGATTTTTAAGTTGATAATTTTGTATGGCCCGAGAATGATGTTATAAATATCCAAAGCCCTTGGCAGAAAACAGGTTCCCCACCCCTGCTTTAACCCTTACAATAACATTCCATCTTTGCTGATCCCTATATGAACTATAGGAAAGCTAGAGCTTAAAAGAATGGATATTAATTTTCTGTTTTTCCAGTGGAGAGAGACTGAAGAAAGCAAAGCTAGTAATCCCACTTTGAGAACTAATTCCATTATTTAACCAATCCCTGTTCTCTTTACAACAAACACCAAAATTAAGAAAGACCTAGAGAACAGAAGCAAGAAAATCTTCCAAAGAGCCTGTCTTTTAGGAAATTGCCACTTTCAAACTTGTTTTACATGCATTACAACATAAAATGACGGAGAAGGAACAAAATATAAGCAAACAAATATTTAGAGTAAATGAACAGTCTTTCTATAAAATATGCATAAGCCCTGGCTGGTGTAGCTCAGTTGGTTGGGCGTCGTCCTGAGCAACGAAAGGTTGCTGGTTCAAATCCTGGTCATTGCAGGCTTGATCCCTGGTAGGGGGCATGCAGGAGGCAGCTGGTCTATGTTTCACTCTCACATTGATGTTTCTCTCTCTCTCTTCCCCTCTCTCTTCCTCTCTCTCTAAAAATCAATATCATTTTTTCTAAAAATATATGCATAAGTATACTTAATTGACTTACCAAATAAGTGACATTTATTTTTTGAGCAATAAAACTCTATAATAGGTGTGGGGAACCTTTTTTCTATTTGTAACATCATTCGTGGCCATACACAATTATCAACTTAAAAGTTAGCCTGCTATATTTGGTCAAACATTTCATTTCATTAACTCACCCCTAATGTGATGGCTGAAACTGCTTCTCTTGGGTGAGGCGTGTGATGTTAGCTGGTATTGATGAAGTTGCTACTCGCAACTGCTTTTCCAGGTTTGTGTAGATCAGTCTGGAGCGCAGTCGACTCTTTGTTATGGTAAGTTTTGAAAAGAACTGCTCGCAGCAATAAGTTGTTCCAAACACAGATGCATATTTCAATGCATGTCTCCTCAAAGTGGGAAATTCATCGTTACTTATGTAACATTTATAGAACTCAAGCAGTGGGACATTGTTGTACCTAGCTTTCAGCTCATCATTGCTTTGCAGCTGAATGATTTCGTGTTGTAGGTTATCAGGCACATCAGCTGGTTCTACATTGAATGGTGTAGCAAAGATGTTCAATTCCATTTGTTTACTTTTCACGTCCTTGAATCTTTCATTAAATGCTTCAATCAGTTTTGCACATTCACTAGCATATTCAAGTGTTGTAGAAGGCTTTTGTCCTTCCAGAGTGGGGAAATGCATTGTGTTATTCCTTTCCAGTTGCACTTTCCACAGCCTTAATTTAGCTTCAAATGATATCACCTTTGAAAGCAGGGTGCTGAGAAGCTGGTTGGGGCCCTGTAACTTGACATTCAACTCTGAGAGGTACTTGGTAATATCCACCATGAATGCTAGATCACACAGCCACTTGCTGTCAATGAGTTCCCTGACAGGTTTTCCCTTCATCTCCATGAACTGCCTGACTTCATCCCGCAGTTCATAAAACCTCATGAGCATGTTCCTGTGGCTCAGCCACCGCACTTCACAGTTATAAACAAGATCACCGTACTCAGAGTGAAGATCATTCAGTAACTCCTTAAACTGGAGGCTGTTAAACCCTCTGCTTTTGACAAAATTTATGCATGACACTACTGTTGACATTACACTGTTAAGCCGCAATGACTGTGCACAGAGACTTTCTTGGTGTATAATGCAGTGGCATATAATTAAATTACTTGGATCAAGACTAAGACGATTCAGTTCTTTCTTGACCAATGAAATTAACCCTTTTTGCGAGTCAACCATGGCTGGAGCTCCATCTGTAATAAGGCCACTTAACTTTTCAAATGTTAGCTCAAATTTTTTCATTGATAAAACAAGTCTCTCAAACAAATCCTCACCTCTTGTAGTGCCATGCATGGCTTCCAGTGACAGCAGTTCCTCACGCGTGTCAAACTCTGCAGTTATCCCACGAACGAAAACAGCCAGTTGGGCAGTATTTGTTATGTCCGTTGTCTCGTCACAAGCCAGAGAGAAAAATTGGAAATCTCCTGCAGAATTCTTCAATGTCTTTTCAATATCTTGTGCTAAATCAGTAATCCGATCTGAGACGGTTCTCCGAGACAAACTAACACTTTGAAACAATTTTACTTTGTCTGGTGCTAACAACTCTGCAGCAGCCACCATGCACTCTTTCACAAACTCTCCCTCTACATGAGGCCTCAGCTTCTTTGCTATTAGCTCACTCACTACATAACTCGTCTGAATAACGTTGTCTCTGTCACAACGAGGCTTAGTGAAAGCAGCTTGTTGTAATTCCAAACTCCGCTGAAGTGCATTGATTTTATCCAGACGCATTTGGCCTCCCAACTCACTGAGTTTAGCATGTTTTGAGCTGTAATGACGCTCCAGATTGGCTTTTTCCATTACTGCTAACATATCGCCACAAACTAGGCACACAGGTTTGCCTTTGACTTCAACAAAAAAATAATCATTTGTCCATTTCTCTTGGAAAGATGGACGCTCTGCATCAACTTTTCTCTTCTTTGTAGTCGCCATTTGTAGGATGTCACACCACTTAAGCTTTAATAACTATCCAGTGTGTGTGTTGATTATTTTGCTTTAACTGCTGTTCTAATCCTGCATTTTGGATTTGGAAGATATGCAATGTTCGTTTCATCATGTCATCAACACTTGAGGTCTTTTCTGTGTGCTGCTGTAATTTCATCAATCTTCATCTGAGACTGTTTTGGGGAGGATTGTTGATGGTGGATGTGTGGATAAAGGTTGGATTGAAGTTATTGTCTGTGTCAACAAAGTCGACAACATCGTCTTCAATCATCAGAGGCAAGATCCTCAACATTGTGAGGAATCATCTCATAGCATCTCATCTCATGACTGATCGCCATAGTTTCCTGTTAACACTGTCCGAACATGTACACTCCCAGCCTGCCTGTCACTGACTGTCTTCTGAGTCACCACAATACAGACAGACAGGCTTAGGTCAGCAGACAAGAAGCTTTCATGTACTCCTCCGTGTCTTGTCTATCTTGTAATGGATGTTCCTTCGTTCCTTGCTTGTCCCTCAAAATTTACATTATTGCCCTGGCCTATTGCTCAGTGGTCAGAGCACTGGCCCACAGCTGAAGGGTCCAGGTTTGATTCCCAGTTAAGGACACTACCTGGGTTGCAGGCCCAATCCTGGCCCCAGTTGGGAGTGTACAGGCGGCAACATATTAATGTGTCTCTCTCACAACAATGTTTCTCTCTCTCTCTATTCCCCCACTTCCACTCTCTCTAACAAAACAACAACAAAAATCAATGGGAAAAAATATACCCTCGGGTGAGGATTAATTAAAAAAATATTTTCATTATTATGATTCACTTAATATAAACGTATGTTGCTATGAAAAAAGCTCCTACATCTTGAATTTCGAGTCCTGCCTGCGGTTGCCTTGGCAGGGCCAGACCAAATGATTTCAAGGGCTTTTATACAGCCCATTGGCTGGATGTTCCCCACCCCTGCTCTACAACAAACAGACTCTGTCTGAAGAAAAATGGTACAAAAATTCCTTTCTGATAGATGCAGCAGCCTCACCTGGAAAATAATAATAATAAAAGTCATTTTTATAAAAATGTGTAATCATTTCTTTGAAACTTGTCTGTGCACTTAACTTACATTATCTCATTTCGTGACTACTAAGAGTTTAACCCAGGATTTACCACAGATTTTGCAAGAAAAATAAATACACACACAAAGTACTTTTTAGAAACTCATCAACAAAACAGAATAAAGAAATGTTATCTTTCATTCTCGGTCTTCTGAGAACTGGTCTGAGGGGGCAGAAACACCAATTAACTGCCATTAAAAAAAAAAAAGAGGTGTACAAAACAAAATAATACAAATGATCAAAAACACAAAAAGACATTCAACTTCCAGGCATTACTATAGTTCTTATAGGATGGCACATAGTGGATGCTCAGTAAGAATATGCTGAATGGAAGTTTGAATAGATGGATAAAAATAAGCATCATCAGTTAGCAAAGAAATAAAAAATAAATATATTCTTTAATGCCCTTCAAACTGGCAAAGATTTTTTAAAAAGCGTAAGATCCTGTTTTGGTGAATGTAGACTGAAAAATTATATAGAATGAAAAATTATACACAACTTTAATGTCCATCTATATGGGCCAGAGTAAATAAATTATGGAACATCTATATCATGGAAAACAATACAAACATTAAACAGAATAAAGTAGCTCTACAAATATTGACATAAAGATCCATAAACATGTTAGTAAGTTTTTTAAATGGCAAATTTAACAAGAAGTGTACAAAACCAATAAAAAGAAAACATTCCTATGATACAAATATAGATTTGAACAAATAGATATTCCTTGTTCTTAGATAGAAAACTCAACACAACTCAACATCATCCAGATGTCAGTTCTCTCTTCATTAATTTATTAATTTAACATAATTCCAATAACAATCCTAATACATGCAAGCTTTTTTATGGCGACAGCTGCTACTAAAGTTCAACAGAAAAAACAAACATGTAAGAATAGCCAATAACACAGTAGAAATTTTAGAAGCTAGCCCTCGATATACTATAATTAAAACTGTAATAATGGTGCAGGAATACAGACTGGTGCAAAAGAACAGAAAGTCCAGAAATAAATTCAATGGAAACTTAACATATGATAAAGGTGGCATCTCAAAACACAAGGGCAAAATTGTACTTTTTAAAGAAAACATGCTGGGACATTATAAGTTCACACAATATTCATTTTAAAAAACTCCAAATGAATCCGAGATCCAAACATAACTAAAATCATACAAGTACTAGAGGAAAATGTGTAAATTCCTTTTTATCCTGGGTAAAGCAAAAGGTTTCCTAATTATTACCCAAAATTCTGATGCAATGAAAAATTGGACTACATAAAAGTCTAAACAAATACACACTTACACCCTAAAGAAACAAAAGACAACTGGCAAACTGTAACATATATCATTTATAACGAGCTAATTTCCCTAACGTATTTTTTTTATTCTCAAAAACTGAGGGAGGGAAAAAACCTGATAGAAAAGTGAATAGAAAGATACAAGAGCCCTGCCACTGTGTCTCAATGGCTAGAGCATCAGCCCGCACATCAAAGGGTCTTGAGTTCCATTCCCAGTCCAGGGCACATACCTGGGTTGTAGGTCTGATCCCAGGCCCCAAGGGAGGCAACCAATTGATAATTGATGTGTCTCTCTCACATCGATGTCTCCCCACTCCATCTCCCCACCCCCAAAGATTAATGGAAAAAATATCCTCGGGTGAGGATTAACAAAAAAAGACACAAGACAATTCACACAAAAAAAGATATTAAAATGACCTTCATGCATATTTTGGAAAGATGTTCAAACTCACTAATAAGAGAAGTGAATATTAAAACTATATGGATAACAATTCTTACCTATAAGGTTAACAAAAATTAAAAGGTATAAAATAACACACTCTGATGGTAATGTTGTGGGGGAAACTAACACTCTCATACATTACTGATGGGAATTCAAATGTGTACAGCCCCCACAGCAAGAGATCTGGCAATATTTTAAAACTATATATGCTTTTGAACTTTTGACCCAATCATCCCATTTTAGGAATTTACCCAAACATATACTTCCAACATATGAAAAGATATATATGGACAAGGTTAGTCACTGCAGCACTGTTTGTCAATGCAAAATATTGGAAAAAGCATTAGAGAATGGTTAACATCCTCACAATAGAGTACTATGCAACTGTAGGAGGAAGGAAAAGACAGAGGGAGGAAAGAAGGGAGGAGAGCGAACTCTACAAATTGATGTGGAATGGATTTCAAAATATGTTAGGTGAAAAATGCAAAGTACAAAAGAGTATCTATCTATACTAGTACTATGGTTCCTTTTGTGTAAAAAAGAAGAGAAAATAAGAAAATATACCTGTATCTCCTCATTCATGGGGGGAAAATACATAGGAAGGATAATTCAGAGAATGATGAGATTGGTTACCTATATAGAAGGTAGGCGTAAACAGGGTAGAAAAGAAGGGATTTTTTTAAAAAAATGGGTGACACTGCTCTGAGTATATATACTTTTTATACAATTCTGACTTTTGGAAGACTATTAATGTTTCACATACTCAAAAATAAATAAGATCAATTAGGATGAAGAGAAAAACTTAAAATGCAAATAGAACTGAACTGTACTTCAAATGACTAAGATAACCATGCAAGGGAAAGAATAATATTGGGGAGAGAAAACTAATCCAAGTAACTTTTGAACATGGTTTTTATATCAGTAATGTCCAAAAGTAACATAATAGGAGCCACATAAATAATTTAATATTTTCTAGTAGCCGCATTAAAGTAAAAATAGGTAAAACTTTATTAATATATTTTATCTGATATAGCTTAAACATGTCAATATATAAACAATATAAAAAATTGTTAAAATATTAATTCCTTATTTCATACTAAGTTTTCAAAATCCAGTATATATTTTACACTACGACACGTTTCAATTTATGTGGTTAGTGGCTACCCTATTGGGCAGTGGAGATTTTCTAGTAGACTAAATGATTATGCTTTAGATTTATGCTAAAGGAAAAAACTATCAACAAATATTGAACTCTATTTACTAGGTGTCTTTCATACCTTTATTGACTTCAGAGAGGAAGGGAGAGGGAGATAGAGATGGAACATCAATGATGAGAGTCATTGATCGACTGCCTTCTGCATGCCCCACACCAGGGACCCGGCCCACAGCCCGGGCATGTGCCCCAACCAGGAATCAAAACATGACCTCCTGGTTCACAGGTTGATGCTCAAACACTGAGCCACGCCAGCCAGGCTACTAGGTGTCTTTTAAATAGTGGTATGAGCTAGCAATTCTTAACCTATTTTCTGATATTCTAGAATTGAGCCAGTAAGTAAAAACATGAATAATGGGGCTAGGTTTCTGTTAAGAGGAGGAGTTATAAAGATAAAATGAAGGCTAGAATAAATTCTGTAGTGTTGGATTAGAATCAGTGGTGTAGACACAAACACACATATTCCTATATCACATGTATCTATTTCCCAGATACCTGCTAAGAGGGCCTACAAGTAATGACACACAGCAGCAATGAGGACATCTAGAATTCAGGTCCTGGCTTATAATGCCATTCTCTATTAAAAGCAACCAGAGATCCTTGAAAAAATAACTCATTCTAAGGCTTGGGCTGGGAAAGTCTAGGATGGGCCTAGAACATCTTGTTGTGGTAGAAAGTAGAAAATTTTTAAAATAACAAGAGCAATCCGAAAGGAGACAGATCCTCTTAGGGGTTCCCAATGGCCAAATCAGGGACAGCATCAAAATAATGAAGTAAAGTAGTGTTATAAATAAGTATAGGAAAATGATGGAATTTAAAAAATCATCATTTAGAAACCATCATGAAAATGATTCAGACAGAAATCACTAATAGATATTAAAATCAGTGAGTAAAAGTTCAAGAAATAACAGAATATATTTATAGTTTCAAGTATTTTGTCAAAGATACTTCAAAATTACAAAATGTGAATGTAGTTAATTCCAGTTAAAATGACTAAATGGTATATTTTGTTATATATATTTTATCACCAAAAAAACTATGAAAGAAAAAACAGTTACTTCACACTAGAAAACCTAGCAGACATTACCTTAATGAAGTCATAACATTACTTCTGTGGTACTCCTGCCAGAAATGGATAACCTGAATCCAATTATGAGAAAATATCAGATAAACCCAAATTAGAGGCATTCTACAAAATAACTGGCCTGCAGTCTTCAAAAATGTCAATGTCATGGAAAGAACAATAAAGACTGAAGAAATGCTAGAGATTAAAGGAAACTAAAGAACTATGACAACTGAATGCACTTCATGATCTAACATTTTCTTTTGCTATAAAAATACATTATTGGAACAATGGGTGAAATTTGAACAAGTCTATAGATTAGATGGTAATATTAAATCAGTGTTAATTTCATGATTTTGACAACTGCACTGTGGTTACATAAAAGAATGTCCTTGTTTTTAGAAAATGCATTCGCAAATATTTAGGTACGCAAGGGAATAGGTATGTACCTTAGCCTCAAACAGTTCAAGACACACACACACACACGAGAGAGAGAGAGAGAGAGAGAGAGAGAGAGAGAGAGAGAGAAACTGTTAATATCTGAGGTACTTGGGTAAATTTTTTGCACATTTTGTAGTCTGCAATAATGTCAACATAAATTAAACAGGAAAAAAGAGATGTTAAGCACAGTACTTGGCACGTAATCTGCATAAATGATAGCTATTAGACGTTATTTTGTAATCCAGAATATTATCTCTGGATTCTGCCCCCAAAAATTCTCAACTCAAGACATACACTTTTATGGTGGGAAAGAACTTGTAACAGCCCAACTGCAAGCCAATTATTAACATTACATATATTCTTTTCTAAGAGGCAAATTACATATTAAGGAGTGAAACAAATCTTTTGCCCATATTTTTGCCTCTGCACCAAGTTAAATGGTTATGAACTATCAGCCATTTTACGATTCCAAAAAACCATACCATCATATTCACTGGTTAACCCGTTACTTGGGAACCTTACTAGATACCAGAACCTGCTGTTTCCAACAGTGCATCTCTGCTTCCATATTTTTAACCCTCGTCAGAAACCAACTGTGTTTGACATTACAAAAAAAAAAAAAAGATACAGAAGGAACAACAAATATTTACAAAACTGAAGAGTGAATTTGAAGAATGGAAAACTATACAGAAGGCTAGCAAAAGACAGTGAAAAATGCACACCATGAACTGGGAGCAACTGGCCCATGTTTTATTGAGGAGAAAATCCTCTCCAAATTCAGTCTTACTGCTGCTGAGCAACACCCTATAACTTCTCTTCTATCTAAAGCTCTGACAACTGGAATTTCTCTGTAATTCAATAAGCTCTTTGGAGTTACCCAGGCTTCATCCATCCTGCCAGGAACATCAGTGGAGAACTCTGTTTTCCCCACTAAGAGCACATTTTGTGGTTGGTGGCATAGGAGTAGGGTTCTCTTTCAAGACATGAATAGTCTAGTTCCATTTCTTTTCACTTTTCCTATGAGTGGGAAGTCTGCAACAGATACATTTTCAACAGCTAAAAGTAATGTCTAAATTATAGTTCAGGCTAGTGGTTTTCAATGTCATCCTGCAAGTCACCAGTTTTATACATAATGTGAGGGCTAGTCCTATATTTATAAAGTTTTGTAATTAAAAATATATACTTTTACTTTCAGTATTCGCTCATTTACTTCTATTATGTCTAATGAGCGCATGAATGCCGAACCAACAATATAGCAGTCTTATTCATTCTGGTGAGATATTTTGTGAATGGTTAGTTAATAGGAGCTAATGAGGACAGGGTCACAGATTCAAACATGTTGGCCAATTAGCTTTGCTGTGTTTCAGGGTTCCATGGTCACGATCAACAACCTTAACCTTGGCTGAGGGAAGAAAAATACACTGATCATGTAAAGCATTGAGGGAATGAACATAGATGTATCACCAAAATTCATAACTATCAGAAAAATACAATAAAAACTGAAAATAGTAATAACACCACCATCTATCTAAGCCTGGCTAGATTTACCGAGTTCAAACAATGTCTAAATTTTTCAGTCATGCAGGCTGGTATTATTATCCGTTTTACAGATCATGAGAAAATGAACTCAGAATGATTATAGGAACCAAAGTCACAAAATAGTAAACAGCAGAGCCTAGGTTCAAACCTTGATCAGTCTGACTCCAAAGCTTATGTTATTTTCACAATACCATACTGTCTCTCCAGAGCATGTCTTAGGGACATAGGACGATCAACAAAATGTTCTTATTCAGAACTATTCAGCACAGTCATCACTAACTGAGCTTCACTATGTACAGTTAGATACTATAGCTGAGAATGTGTCTACCTTCCAAAAACTTCTTTTAAGTAAGAGTCAAAAAAATATTTAAAACACAAAAGGAAAAACACATTACAGCACACAAAGTAGATTTTAATGAAAGTGATCACTTACATTTTTGTATACAAATCTGTAGTGAAAAATATCTTGCTGATTCATAAATAAGAATGAAACTGACAAAGCAGAGGCCAGGGAATACCACATCAAAAAAGAGAGTAAGGAAACATTTCCTAAACATCTGAGTCTACTAACATCTTGCAGTCAACAGGTTGAAAGAATTTAAAATAAATATTTCATTTCTTAACCAAAAGACTCTACTTTGACCAACAAGTCAGTTTTCCCTATTAGGTTTTTCTCCTAGTATCTCTAAACTCTCACTCCTTGCAAAGACACACAAACCAAAGCCACCATCAACATCAGTCACCAAGAGTTTCCGCCGTCAAAAAATGAAGTCACCCCTGAATGGATTAAAAAAAAAACAAAACAAGACCCTTATATATGTGGCCTATATGAGACTCATTTCAGTCGAAAGACACAGACTGAAAGTAAAAGGATGTAAAAAAAATATTTCATTAAAATGGAAACAAACAAACAAAAGCTGGGAAGAAATAATTATCAGACAAAATAGACTTTAAAAGAGGGGTGGGGAACATCCAGTCCATGGGCCTTATTATAAGCCCCATAAAATCATTTGTTCTGGCTCTGCCAACGCATCAGGGGTGAGTTAATTAAATGTTTGACCAAATACAGCAGGCTAATTTTTAAGTTGATAATTTTGTATGGCCCCAGAATGATGTTATAAATATCCAGATGGCCCTTGGCAGAAAAAAGGTTTCCCACCCTGCTTTAAAACAAAGGCTATAATAAGAGACAAATGAGGACCCAAGCAATTCCACTTCTGGGCACTTATCTGAAAACAAAACTCTAACTCGAAAAGATGTATGTACCTCTATGTTCACTGCAGCATTACTTACAATAGCCATGATATGGAAGCAACCTAGGTGTTCATCAATAGATAAATGGATAAAGAAGTGGACACACACAGACACAGGAATATTACTCAGCCATGAAAATGAATGAAATCTTGCCATTTGCCAAAACATGGACAGACCTAGAAGGTGTTATGCTAAGTGAAATAAGTCAGAGAAAGACAAATACTATATCATTTCACTTACATGTGGAATCTAAAAAACTAAACAAATGAATAGACTCATAGATACAGAAAAACTGATAGTTGCCAGAGGGGTGAGGGGATGGGCAAAAAGATATAGGGGATTAAGAGATACAAACTTGTAGTTATAACATAAATAAGTCACAGGGAAGAAAAGTTGTCAATAACATCACAAAACTTTGTATGATAACAGATGGTTACTGGACTTTTCGTGGTGATCACTTTGTAAGGTATATAAATGTCAAATCATTATGCTGTATGTCAACTATAATTTTAAAAAGCTTCACATTCAAAAAAGAAAAAATGATGTCACCCAGTCTTCAGGACCCTACCCATTAAGATGAACTTTAAAGTCAATTAGTCTGGCTTAAAAAAAAAGTTGGGGAGGAAGGCAAGACAAAACAATGCTCTTATAAAAGTCTGTCCTAATCAATTAATGGTCAATTTCTAAGTCGTACACAGATCATTGTTCTCCTAAAATCTACTATGTGCAGACAGAAAACTACATTCTTACTACAGGTTATAAATGAAACATCACATCCCAAAAATCTTTTCACAACAGCATTTTGGAAACCTCTAAACGTGAAAAGCAGCATAATATAATCTTTACATAAAATGCAACTGCTTAAAAAACAAAAACAAACCTGCAATCTGAAAACTTACAGTATTTTAAGTTTATGGGTTAAGGATAGCTATCCTCGTTTTACAAATAAAAATAGGAATCGCAAGAAAATACTAAAGTTATGTTTTTATCATCATCGTCATCAGTTACAATAGCAAAAGAACGAGCACTTACTCCAGGCACTACTAAGCTCTTTATATTCATATCTCATTTAATCTTTATAGACACCTTGCGAGGTAAATGCTATTATCTCCATTTTAGAGATTGGTAAACAGTCTTAGAGATCAATTTGCCAAAAGTCATAAATATAAGTCACAACACCAGGACTTGGAACTCAAATTGTTCGACTTTGTACATTCAACCAATTCCCTGCACTGCCAACCTCTTTGCTTCTCTGAACCACATTCAAATGGTTTTCCACCAATTATTTCAGAATAAATACAAGTTAAGGTCACCTAACTACTACTACTCCAAACCCATAAAAAAATTTATTATAAAATCCCCATTCTCTAAAAGGGGAAGAAAACTGAGACCAAAAGCCACCTGCTTAGAGTCTCAGAGCTCAAGTGCCAGAAAAAGAAACAAAATTAGAATACTGGCTGTTTATATGCTGAATTGGAACTCTGAGGCAAAACAGGCACACGTCCCTAGGATAGGTGCGCATACCCCTCTCATGTGAGCCGGTATGCACACAGGTTACGGGGTTTGTGTAGGAACCAGAGCGGGGTCAGCACTGGCAGTCTCGGAAAGGGGGGGAAAGACACAAGACCTGCTGAAGACAGGCATTCGTTGAGCACCGAATCTGAGATACTTGGCACCTGAAATAATGAGACAACAGAACAAGGGAGGTAGACAGGTGTGTCTGTGTTGGGGGGAGGGACGTGTCCAAATCCTGACGGCCCTTAAAATCCAGACGAAGTTTAAAACTGACTCCGCAGGTGACAGGCGGGGCCCTGAAATCACCTCCTCCCCGGGAACATGGCACAAGCCCATGTGTACGGCTCACCTTCTTTCTACCGCCCCCTGTGTATTAACTCATTTCATCTTCATCAACAGCATGACCCTGTTCCAAGTTTAGGAAAAAACACGAATGTGACTTTAAAATGCCACTGACCTGGACTTAACGACGGGAGGCTACGGTCACATGGGACACGGGCTCACACTGGAAGGCGGGCAGGCCAGGGCTAAGGTCCCCGCTTTCCTGGAGGGAAGCCGGGCCGGGGCTGCGGGGAACGGGCTACCGAGACCACAGGCCCGGCAAGTGGAGACCTAGACGCCTCCCCGGACCTCAGGCTCCCATCCTGGGAGTCTTCCCTTCCGCCACTCCGAGAGGCGGCTTTACTGCTGAGGAAAACTAACGCTCCGGCACAGGGTGTCCCGAGGGCCGCCCCAGAAAACCAGGAAGTGCCTCCTCCCTCACCGACTGCTCACTCCCAGCTCATAGCCCACGGCTCCCGGGCAGCGGAGGGAGTGGACTCACTCCACAGGCTCGCACCCTGGACACAGCTCACGGCCCCGGGGCGTCTCCCGACGGCCTCTGCGGCCCACAGCCCCGGACCCCCGAGTGGCGACGGACCCACTCAGTACCTGTTGAAACCCAGGAAAGAACGTCCCCGCTACAGGGAGTTTTGGGGCGAGGGCCCTCAGCGGGCACGCATCCCCAGGCAGAGCCAAAGGGCCTCGGTAGGACGGTAGGGCCCCCCGCAACCCCAGTCCCTCGGGGGTCGAAGGGCGGGAGCTGCCCAGTAACCTCCGCCCCAGGCGGGGGCCCGCCCTGCGTGTCACGTGAGGAAAAAATACCGGTAGCAAACTAAAGAGAAAGGAACTCCCGTCCCAGGTGTGAGGGGAGAAGGGAACGCCACGAGCCCCAGCTCAGGGTGCAGAGGGAGGGAGGGAGGGACGGACGGAAGGAGGAAAGGAGGGAGAGACGGAGGGAGGGATAGGGCTCGGGGCAGCTTGTTACCGGGCGCGCCGTCGCTCTCCGCTTCCGCCGCCTCCTCCTCGAAGCTCTGGCTCTTCCGTCGGCGCCTCGGGGGCAAGCGCCAGGCCTCGACTCCGCCCCGCAGCGCCGAGGGGCCTTCTGGGGAATGTAGTCCCGGGCCGTCGGCTGCCACGGGTCACGTGGGGGGGCGGGGCTAGCAAAATGAAGAGGTGGAGAATGTGCTTATGCTCAACTCTTACCCCTTTGGCTCAGCTACAAAGGTACTCGAATCTATTCTCATCCCACTCAGTCATACCATCCCTCTTCTTCACAGCCAAGTTTCTTGAAAAATATAGTCTAAATTCGCTGTCTCCACTTCCTCCTTCGTCCTCGGCCTCCACAGAAAATGCCCTTGTTGCCAAATTCATCAGAGATAGTTTCAGGTCCTCTGACTTAAGCGTTAGGCACCATTTGACGCTGTTGGGCATTCTTTTTCACTTATTTCCTTCTTCCTCTCAGGCTCCAAGAATTGTTTTTCTAACCCGTCTCATGTATTAGTGTTCTCCAGAGTTCTTGGTATTGCACTGGGGGAGGGGAGGCTCCTGCCCCTCCTCTCCTGAGTTTGATGTTTGTATTCCCAACTTCATAGACTGAGCCCTCCTCATCCGTGTCCCACAGACATTTCAAAAGTGAAACTCTCACCTTCAACCTAGATTCCTCCCTCGCTCCCACTTCCTCTACCACCTATGCCCAAATAGTCACCAAACCTACCTCCCAAGCATCTCTTGAACCTCTTCCCTCTTCACACCCACTGCCAGTGATTTAACTCAGACCTGCATTATTTCTTACCTGATTACTCATGGTCTTCCTCATTGGTCTCAGTTCCTTAGCACCTCTATCCAATCCTCCCTACTACCATCGGGCCCATATATGCAAAGGAACATTTTACTCCTGTCACCTTTTGGGTAAAATCTTGTAAAGGATCCACTTGATTAAGTTTGAGAAGGGGAACAGGGGTGAATCCTTTGGGGTGGCTTTTGCAACATATGGAAGTCAGCCCTACTACTTCCCACCCCCCCCCCATACTGTGGTTGGAAAGTTCCAGAGAAAGATTATTAGCACAACCCTATTGTTAGGTAGGTAAGCAGGGCATTTTTT